>NC_054566.1:4902024-5202024 GCF_017654505.1 Polyodon spathula | reverse complement strand
GCTTTTAACATCTGTCACAGTCTTCCCTTGGACCAGGCTTCCTTCTCACGTCTCTGAAGTGGAAGCTTTATAATGGTGAGAGGCTAATGATTTTAACCAGAGCCGCTGCTGCCTCTCACACATTGATTTATTCACACATTGTCTGGGTCACCCTGGCTTCACATCTTTTTTGTTCAAAAGTGAACCGGATTCCAAACTCTTAGATTTTTTTTACTGCTAAAAATATAATTACTCTTACAGCTATTACCAAATGTTTTGTATCACCCTTTAGAATTAACACATTTTGCTTCATAAAGTCGAATGAAACCTGCTGAATAGGGTTACATTAACATATTCAATTTCATAACGCTTTGTAGTTTTCCATATACTAATGAAAAACTAACGAGTGGTATTTCAAAATCTAAAATAAATACTGTACTACCATTATGGCTTCTGGTAGACTTTTACACTATCATGTTGTAGTTTCTTTGATTACCTGATGTCAAATAAAAGATCTAAATTCTGTTCATAGCTGCAACCCCAGCACAATATTTACTGTATTTATTTATTTTGCTGTCACTATAACTGCACATGAAACCTATTCCACACATTGTTCTACAATTAAAATGTGCTTCTCTCCTGTTTCTCAGCTTGCTTTGCCACACTAAGGGAGAAAGGGTTACTTCTGTAAGAGGAGTCATGCATTATGCATGTAACTAAAACCCACTTTTCAAACCTAGCTGGTAGAATAGACTTTCCTGTTGTAAATCTTAAAACTCATTGTGAGCCCCAACGGAATGCATTGTGTTTGTATTGGACCTCTGAAGCTGCTGTGTTGTCAGCAATGGTCCAAGACAAATAGTAACACATTGATGGAAAACATGGCCATTGTTGCAAATCTTTTTGGTGATGCTTACTTCTGTTTTGCCACCACTTCTGATGGCATCCTCACATAAGAACATAAGAACATAAGAAAGTTTACAAACGAGAGGAGGCCATTCGGCCCATCTTGCTCGTTTGGTTGTTAGTAGCTTATTGATCCCAAAATCTCATCAAGCAGCTTCTTGAAGGATCCCAGGGTGTCAGCTTCAACAACATTACTGGGGAGTTGATTCCAGACCCTCACAATTCTCTGTGTAAAAAAGTGTCTCCTATTTTCTGTTCTGAATGCCCCTTTTTCTAAACTCCATTTGTGACCCCTGGTCCTTGTTTCTTTTTTCAGGCTGAAAAAGTCCCTTGCGTCGACACTGTCAATACCTTTTAGAATTTTGAATGCTTGAATTAGGTCGCCACGTAGTCTTCTTTGTTCAAGACTGAACAGATTCAATTCTTTTAGCCTGTCTGCATATGACATGCCTTTTAAGCCCGGAATAATTCTGGTCGCTCTTCTTTGCACTCTTTCTAGAGCAGCAATATCTTTTTTATAGCGAGGTGACCAGAACTGCACACAATATTCAAGATGAGGTCTTACAAGTGCATTGTACAGTTTTAACATTACTTCCCTTGATTTAAATTCAACACTTTTCACAATGTGGCTGTGTGGGCCAGTGGTTAAAGAAAACAGGCTTATAACTAGCAGGCCCCTGGTTCAAATCCCAGTTCAGCCACTGACTCACTGTGTGACCCTGAGCAAGTCACTGAACCTCCTTGTGCTCCGTTTTTCAGGTGAGATGTTGTAAGTGACTCTGTAGCTGATATGTAGTTCACACATCCTAGTCTCTGTAAGTTGCCTTGGATAAAAGTGTATGCTAAACAAACTAATAATAATAAATAAACCCAAACCATGTCCTTTGTGTAACTTGAAAGAGCTTAATCAGACCCATTTCAACTAATCAGAATAATTTGGGTTCCCTGTAAACACAAGGTGCATTTTTGTATTTCTTTGATCAAAGGCAGGCTGATCCGAAAGGTAACATCAGGATATTGGCTAAGACTAGCATGGTCTAACTGTAGACTTATTCTGATAAAGAAAGCATATCATCTGGTTTTCATTACAGCCCTTTTGGAAAGTGGTAAGCAATCCTTGTTATGAAGCAATTCAAGGGATCAGTGTTTCTGAACTGCACTGATTTTAGGGAATGTGGCTTTGAGTGTCATGTGTCATTGCATTTAGGCAATTAACGTTATATTGCAGTTCCTCTATTTCGCATCACTAAGGGTAGCCCCCATGGTGTGAGGCTCTCTGCCAGGTCTGCTGACCCCATTGTGTAAATGCCTTTCCCGTGTAAGACTGCCTTAGCCTTCCTTTTATTTAGCAGTGGAGATGTATGTGGTCAGTATAGAAGAACTTCACACTGTCTTACCAGGAATGCTGAGGAGGTCTATTAAGAATAAATACATTTCCAAAGTTGCTGGTGACACAGAGTTAGCCCAGAGAGCCTAGCCAGACATTTCAGAAACACTCAGGATAACCAACTGCTATATAATCAGGGGTGCAAATCAGTTTGAAAGTTATGCACCAGAGAGCCTACTGGTGGTAAATAATTAACCACCCCCCCAATCAAGCCCTCTCTTGAACTTCCTCCATGACACAACCCTTATCTCTGGTGTATGTGGGTGGGTTGTGTGAGTAGTGCAGACCCAATGAGAAGCTATCATCATTTAGCTTGCTAAGGAATAAATCTATTGGTTCCTAAATGTAATTTTGCTGGTCCTTTATCAGGTACCCTGGCACTAGAATCTAGCGCCATAGCGTTAAATTTGGATCCCTGATAATGCAGTATGCAGTATTTCAAATGTGATCAATTAATCTCAACAGTGATGGATAGTAATACCACTGTCATTCAAATCAATAAACTGTTTATTAAATGTATGTTATTGAAAGAAATACACTAAAAAAAACATACTGTAAGATGTGTTGATCGTCATAAGACTAGTTTTTCAGTAGTGACGACATTAAGATCAATTGTATACCCCTGTGAACTGTTTAAAGCATGACTCTTGGGTATTTAACAGAGCAATTGAAAAGTTACTAAGCATTAGTCCTGCAGTTTCTTTTTTTAAATGGTAATGTTCAGCATCTGTAGATGATTGAGCATGAAATCTATCCAGAGAAACGGTTTCCACTCAGACCCACATGCTCCACACAAAGGAGCTCCTGCTTCCAGTCATATTGTTTCAATGACCTTTTATTTCTGTCATTTTGTCTTCTGTCAGTCTTTTGACATTTGCTGTTTCTGCTGAAGCCCACGACTCGGGTCAACAGAAAGTCTTTGTTGCAACTAGTTTCCTCACCTGCTGGAATGCGCTGACAGTTTTAGGAGATTTGATCAAATGTTGCTTTTAAAATATACACTTCTGTGATATAGCAAAGAGGGGCCGTTGTGAAAAGCAGCAAATCCTAGTTTCAGATGGCAGCTGAGATGCCTGAGACTTCAGGGTGCAAAAAGCAGACTCTGTGTTGCATGGTTTTAACATGTCAAAGCCAGGTTGTACTTTTCCAGTTACTACAATTTTCATAATCATAAGATATTACCAAGTCATTTTGAATTATTGAAACGTATTACCCTAACCACCATCTTTACAATATTACTAGCTATTACTGGGATAGCGAGGAAAAATTCAGACAATGAATTACATTATTCATGAATCTGTTATTCCTGTTCTTTTATCCCACTTAATATAAATTGTCATCCTGATTCCCGTATATATAATATATATATATATATATATTATATATATATATATTATATATTATATATATATATATATATATATATATATATAATAATTATTCGCTATTTATAAAGAACAAGGGTGATATAAATATAAAGAGAAAAACAATGAGTCTTTATTTAGTAAATCAATTATTATTTTTTTATTAACTTGTATGGTTTTAAACCCCTATTTATAATCAGGGCATTGCCTGAGAAATGAATGGCACAATTTACTGGACAGTCTGTGTACGATGGAGTATGAACTATCAATACTACCTCTGCTCTTCCTTATCTCATTATAGTACCTGATATAAGATGAGCTAAAAGCAAATATACAACAGGTAAGCTAAAAGCAGTGCTAGATGAGTGAGCGTGATTCTCCTGTAGGCTTGCTGTCAAGCGTCCCAAAGTGGTGCTCATGAGTGGGCACCCTTCCAGTGTAACTCATCCACTCTGGCTTTAGCAAATAGCTTGCATTTGGGTGGTTCATTTATTGAAACTCTGGGCAGCCGCAGCACAGTAGAGAGAGGCTGCCGCAGAGGAGCATGTGACTGCAGAGCGTGCAATTAACGACTAATAACAGTGAGACCTATTCTTAGAAAGCTGTGTGTGTTGCGTTCAGAAAATCCCATGGCCTAGATCAATCTGACCTTCCGCTAACTCCCGCGCACAGTTTATATTTTCTCTGCTCGGTATCTGTCTTGTGTGAATAACTCCTGAAATGCAGAAACAGCTGAAACAACTGAAGTTCGTCTCCGTGCTCCAGTTTATGAACCTGTCAGCGGTGTAAGAGATTTCAGCAGCACAGCACAGAAGCAGGGCACTTGCTTTTCCAAGAACACTAGAGATTTTGTCTGCTCCCCTGGTGGGGTGCTCATTAGAAGCCTTCAGCAGGGTTTCATTAGGGAAATGGCTGAATAAGAGTCATACATGATTTTACAAGGCTAGTTCACAACCCTGTAACGGATGAGACTGACTGATGTTTGTTGCCAACCTAATTAGCTTCCCTTGTCTTTAGGATTGAGAACTCAGTTAGGTTTTAATTTCTTGGAATCTTATTAATCAGACTCCAGATGCTGACAGATTTTTTATGGTGTTCATTTCAACTCACTGTGTCTGTCTTGGGGTTGGATAGAATGTATACTTGGTATCAAGTATGTTGCTTTCTCATAAAGCATGTCATTATGGTCAGCAGTGTACTATTATAAGGGAACCAGGTTAATTACCAATGTTTCTGGTCTTCAGATGTATTTGATTCTGCCATTGTGTCATTTCAATGTACCATGAACCAAACCTGGATTCGCATAGATCTAAATCAAAGATAAGTGTGGTAAAGCCACACAAAGGATTGTAAATGTATAATATTAACATGAGAGTGATAGGGAGTTTTGGGTTATCCGCTGACAGATGGGGAGAGACACAGAGTTGACATGTCACTCAGACACACAGGATTTATTTACACAAAAATGTAAGACCTCAGGATGCTACCAACAATGATAGACCACACATTAAAACATAACAATGGTGATACAGAACAGAAAATGCAAAAAGGCAAAATTCAAGGAGGTCCCGCCGACACACCTCTATGTCCTTGTGGATTTTAAATATCTAAACCAATCTATGTTCCTAACACTAATAATTCAGACCCTGACCCCAGTTACACACAGTGGTTGGCGGTTTTGCTGCCTTACTCATGGAACTTCGGTCCCAGTTAAACACATGCTGATCAGGGGATTTGAGCTTTTAAAGGTTTGTGTGGGTGCTTTGGTTTTTCAGTAACCCTGAGGTATGCCAGCTGACTACTTTTATCATGAGGCGCTGGGACACACCCACCTGCTGGTCAAGGATCCGCTGCTTGCCAATCCCCAGCTGCTTTCCCCCGAAACCAAACACAGCAGGTAGCATGGCCTAAAACAAACACAAAACCCCTGAACGAAAATAAACAAAACAGAAACATTCCTATTTGATGTGCAGGGCCTCTGCCCGGCCACAATGGGAAACAGCTAATTGCATACAGAATTAGGGTAACACTGTAATTACATTCTGTCAGGAGCAACCTGTGATAAGCTTGATTGAGAGACCACAGGCACGATCTTTGAAAAGTTTGTACACCGCGCCGAGGGGTATGCGCGTCGCAAATGGCCATTGTGCCGAAATTGTGCCAAGTTGCCATATTCGAAACGTCCTTTTGCACGTCACAATCCATTTTTCGCTGTGCAGAAATAAAATGTATGCATCGCGTAATATGGGGGGAGTGGCCAACAATATGCGTGATCCTGGTATTTTCGAAGGTATGCACCAAGCAAAAAAACAGGTTTGTGACGCGCAGAATAAGGATTGTAAAAGGACTGCGTTAACTCCGCGCACACTACCATTCCAGCACTGACTAGAAACAGGCAACGTTTAGACAACGTGGGTAGCATGCAGCGTGTCCGTCGACATGTGGATGTGAATGATGCAAGGCACGCCCAGCAACAGCAACCCCGACATAGGCAAAGATATGCTGAAAGGGTCCATCGGCCTCGGCACACATGAGGAGCTCAGCAATGAGCAAGTCGTGTCCAGGTATCGTCTCGCCCGAGACATGCTTACTCATCTATGTGATATGCTGCATGATGACCTGGCCAGAACAAACCTGCGCAGTCATGCTTTGTCTGAGCAATTGGTAGTGTCTGTCTGTATGTGTGTCCTGGCTACCAGGACCTTCCGGAAGGTAGCAGGTGATACAGTGGGGATAACCCAGTCAGCCATGTTCCGCCACCTCGACAGGTTCATAACCGCGTTGCTGCGATGTGCTGAGGAACATATTAAATTCCCCAGTACTAGAGCAAACAGGGAGGAGATAATGCAGGGTTTTTATGAGGTCGCGCACCTGCCGCCTGTGGTAGGTGCAATTGACTGCACCCATATTGCTATCCGTGCACCTGTTCCAGTAGTCCTGTTCTATCAGGATTCCAGTTGTATTCGGAATAGTGGGAAATTTTAATAGCTATTCCATGCATTGTAAACGCGATCTGTGTGAATCCGTCCGTATTCTGGATACCAGTATTCCGAAAATGTGATACCGAGTACCCACTTAGTATTAGGATACTATTGGATTACTATCCCTTCTAAAAAAAGTTTTTTACTAGACACACGAGTTGTCGTTTTATAATCTATAATATATAAGATGATGGCTTGTGTGCCCAGCAAAGCCTTTGCAAAAACTGTGCACAAATATATTAGTAGGCTACTTGTATGACCCCAAACTGGTTGTCGACTATGCAATATCTTCCTATTTTTTTTGTTTTGTTTTTTAGTAGATCAACAGTCAATACCAGGATATATATATATATATATATATATATATATATATATATATATATATATATATATATATATATATATATATATATATATATATATATATATATAATCCTTTATTTAACTAGGTAGTCACATTGAGATTAAAACCTCTTTTACGAGTGAGACCTAGCCAAGCAGGTAGCAGCAAGTCAATCCGACAACAAGAACAAATACACAATAAAATACAATTAAGACACAGACAAATCACATTTAAAACAATAATCAAAATACACAAAAGTAGTCAACTATTATAAACAATTACAACTCAGTCAGGAAATCATGCTGTTTACTCTTAAATTGCAATAAAGATATCTGGGTCTGCAGCTTTAGTTTGGAGTGGAGCTCATTCCAGGACCATGGGGCATAATAAGCAAATGATCCTTTACCAGCCTCAGTACGCACATTTGGGATTTTAAAATGAAAAAAAGAATGAGATCTGAAGCTATGGTTGCTATGGGAACCTATAAGGTATTAATTTAAATAAGAGTGTCATTTACATTGAATAGCCTTATATACCAGAATATACCAGTGCTTCAACCTGCGTAAAGCCAAATAAGTCCAGCCTACCAAATCGTATAATATACAATGATGAGTATTAAATCTTGTATTTGTAATGTACCTCAATGCTGCGTGATATCGCGAGTCCAGTTTACCTGCATCACCAGTCAGTTTGCGGCAAAAACATACAAGCAACAAGCCTCTTATTTTGTTTCCATAATAACATAACATGTTCATATCATAGTGACGTTTATAGCGTGTTCCCATGCCCAACAGACAAGTGTGGAAACATGCGCTCACCTCTGTCCAGCACACTGCCTTTCTTCTGTTCCTTTAATACGGTCCTATTAGCATATGGTAATGCGTCGGTAATTAGAAACGTGATGCAAATGTATTAAAGGTGGACATTCAATGTGCACATAGAGAAATCAAATTTGAATTGGGCTGTCTCAAATAGTGTCAGAGTAACAGTCCACTCAGTGTCACATAGAGACCATGTGCAGTACAATTGCTTAGTGTTTAGGGTTTTCTGATCAACTGCTTGTCAGTGTTATGTTATGATAGTGATGATATTCGCATCAACGGCAATGTAATGTTGAACGTACAATAGTATAGAACCCCCCCCCCCCATTCGCACACACTGGATGGGTGGATCAGTTATATGTTTTATCACTGAGTATTGTATTGATATGATGGAGAACGGTAGTGTATTTACATACACAGTTATATGTGTTCTTCACTGCTCCACAGGCATATCGGCATCCAACGTGTGCCATCAAAGTATAGAAATGAAGATTGAGAGAAGGACAAAGTGGGGAGGGGGGTCCTGCCTGTCTTGGCTGGGTGTTGTCACACATCTGTAAATTAATTGTATAAATACGTCATACACCCATCTGTTGTTTTATTTGGCTATTCCATAGATCGCTGTGTATTACGGGTGTAGGGGTGAGCAGCTGCACTTCGGAGAGCCAGTCACCGTCAGGGCACTCTTGCTGTGAAAGGCATGCTTACGTTTTCCTAAAGCCAGACCAGTGATACAATCAACCAGTCAAACACCTGTATTTTATCTGCAGCAGTCCATTCATAAGTTAGCTGAGGGGGAACAAACAATTCTGTTAACTGTAATTTCTGGCCATTTAAATCTAGCTGTCCAGTCTGCTGAATGTCGATGTTGCTAATTGTACAGAGACTGTTCATTTACTGAGAAATCATAGTAGGGTACAATTAACATTTTATGGGTGTACTTAGAATTAATTATTATTCTTACAAAAAAAAAAAATGTCATAACGAAAAAAATTAATTCCAGCAACACTCAAAACCTTACAAACTGGGCATAGTCATGATGTTTAAATGGGTGAGTAGAATGAATAACATAACGTATTTCTATGTATTGTGTATATAAAAATGCTTGATTGATGTTTACTGTGCAGGTGAATGAACTTGTTACATTTACAAATCACAGAGTGCGCAAACACAGTAGACTTTGTCACGGCACGACTTATATTTAAAAAAATCATTTAGAAAAAAAACAAAAACAAACAGTATCCAAAGACTTTTTTTTAATTTTACTTAAAAAACATACAGCTATGTCGGATCAGCTTGCCTTTAAAGAAACCTATATAGTATTTCCTTGTGATACAATACTGGCCGTATTCAATAAAACAATGGCGTTATCAGTACATTAATGTGAAAACTCGGGCCTAGCTATGGAGTCAATTGTGTATTTGAATGGTCCGTATGTATGTGTGCACGATATATTGTGTGGTCTCGTCTGTTGTCATATCGGTATATACTGTGGTGACACCAGTGATAGCAGCTTGTCGGGGTGATGCCATCACTTGGTGACTGTCCATCATTCTGCATTCTCGCTTTGCTGTTGTGTGCAGTTGCTATATTAGTAGTGAATGCACATGACAGTTTTGCAAAGCACAAACAGATTTGCGAATTGCTCAAAAAACTGCTGTATTCCAATGTCTCGCAACTGCTTTGTGTCGTTTTGGAATATTTCTCATTTTGTGCCAAAACACTATTTACACCACCCAGGCTTGGGTTTTATACAACATTATGCAATAATATGCAGTGCAGTCTTTACTTGGAGAAAAGATCCTCGAGCAGGTTCAGAAGCATTTAAACTAGAAAGGAAGGGGGGAGAAATCAACAAAAAAACAGAAGGGAGACCGCATCAAAACAAGAACAACAACTCAGGTAAGACAACCATTAAATGTATTTATCTAAATGCTAGAAGTATCAGAAACAAAATTTTAGAACTTGAAGCTACTGCACTAACAAGTAACTATGATATGATAGGTGTTACTGAAACTTGGTTGTCTGAGAGTGATACAAACAAATATAATATTTGTGGGTATACACTGTATAGGAAAGACAGGCAGGACAGAAGAGGCAGAGAGGTAGCGCTATACATAAGAAACAGTTTTGAAGCCCAGGTGTTAAATCTGGATGAAGAAAACAATGCAGAATCAATATGGGTCAGAATAATGGACAAACATTCAACATAATAATAGAAGCATGCTATAGACCGCCAAACTCAGACACCGAGCAAAATAATCTGTTATACAATGGCATTAGAAATGCGTGTAGCAAAGGAGAAGCCATACTAATGGGGGATTTCAACTTCCCCCATATAAAATGGGAAAACCCAATGGGTAGCACGACAGATGAAATTGAAATGGTGGAAATGACAAACGACTTCTTTCTAACACAATTTGTCAAGGCACTGACTAGAGGGGAGGCACGCCTTGATTTAGTCTTTTCAAATAACGAAGACAGAATAACTAAAACAGAGGTCAGAGAACCACTGTCTCATTTTAAGTGTTTTTTAAAACCCCAAAAGTAATGACTAAAGCTAAGGTTTACAATTTTAGAAAAGCAAACTATGAAGGTATGAAACAGAGACTAACAGAAGTAGATTGGAGTAAAATAGAGAAAACACCCACAGAAGAAGGATGGCTGTTCTTCAAAACTATAGTACTAGAGGCGCAAAACAATTATATCCGTAAAGTAGACAAATCTAAATGTAAAACTAAATTGCCAAAATAGTTTAATAGATCAATTAAAAAAAAATATTCAGTGAAAAAAGGCACTTTACAGAGCGTTAAAAAGGGACCAAAAAGAAAGTACACAGAAAGAGTACACGGAACTGCAAACGCAAGTCAAAAAGGAAGTTAGAAAGAGAGAAATAGAAATGAACACTGCTAAGGGGACTAAAACCAATTCCAAAATGTTTTTCCAATATTACAACAGCAAGAGAACATTCAAAGAGGAGATTAAATGTTTAAGACATACAAATGGCAAAATCGTAGGTGAAGAAAAAAAAATAGCAAATATATTAAATGATTACTTTTCCAAGTTTTTACAAAGGAGGATACGAACAACATGCCCCACATTCAACCAGTTCCTATCCTGTTTTAAATAACTTTAGCATAACCGAGGCAGAAGCGTTAAAGGGACTAGGAGCTCTTAAAATAAATAAATCCCCTGGGTCGGACGAGATCCTCCCAATAGTACTCAAAGAAATGAAAGAAGCTATTTACAAACCGCTAGCCAAGATCATGAAACAGTCTCTTGAAACAGGGGTGGTACCGACAAACTGGAAAATTGCAAACGTAATACCGATCCACAAAAAGGGAAACAAAACTGAACCAGGTAACTACAGACCAATAAGCCTGAATTCTATTATATGCAAACTTATGGAAACTATAATAAGATCCAAAATGGAAAATTACATATATGGTAACAGTATCCTGGGAGGCAGTCAACATGGTTTTAGGAAAGGGAGATCGTGTCTAACTAACTTGCTTGATTTTTTTGAAGATGCAACATCGATAATGGATAATTGCAAAGCATATGACATGGTTTATTTAGATTTCCAGAATGCTTTTTACAAAGTTCTGCATAAAAGATTAATTCTCAAACTGAAGACAGTAGGGATTCAAGGAAACACATGTACATGGATTAGGGAGTGGTTAACATGTAGAAAACAGAAAGTACTGATTAGAGGAGAAACCTCAGAATGGAGTGAAGTAACCAGTAGAGTACCACAGGGATCAATATTAGGTCCTCTGCAATTCCTAATCTACATTAATGATTTAGATTCTGGTATAGTAAGCAAACTTGTTAAATTCGCAGACGACACAAAAGTAGGAGGCGTGGCAAACACTGTTGCAGCAAAGGTCATTCAAAATGATCTAGACAAGATTCAGAACTGGGCAGACAGAAAAGTGTAAGGTACTGCACGCAGGAAATAAAAATGTGCATTATAAATATCATATGGGAGATACTGAAATTAAAGAAGGACTCTATGAAAAGGACCTAGGAGTTTTTGTTGACTCAGAAATGTCTTCATCTAGACAATGTGGGGAAGCTATATAAAAGGCCAACAAGATGCTCGGATACATTGTGAAAAGTGTTGAATTTAAATCAAGGGAAGTAATGTTAAAACTGTACAATGCATTAGTAAGACCTCATCTTGAATATTGTGTTCAGTTCTTGTCACCTCACTACAAAGATGATATTGCTGCTCTAGAAAGAGTGCAAAGAAGAGCGACCAGAATTATTCCGGGTTTAAAAGGCATGTCATATGCAGACAGGCTAAAAGAATTGAATCTATTTAGTCTTGAACAAAGAAGACTACACGGCAACCTAATTCAAGCATTCAAAATTCTAAAGGGTATTGACAATGTCGACCCAAGGGACTTTTTCGACCTGGAAAAAGAAACAAGGACCAGCGGACCCAAATGGAGTTTAGACAAAGGGGCATTTAGAACAGAAAATAGGAGGCACTTTTTTACAGAGAATTGTGAGGGTCTGGAATTCACTCCCCAGTAATGTTGTTGAAGCTGACACCCTGGGATCCTTCAAGAAACTGCTTGATGAGATTCTGGGATCAATAAGCTACTAACAACCAAACAAATAAGATGGGCCGAATGGCCTCCTCTCGTTTGTAAACTTTCTTATGTTCTTATGTTCTTATGAACAATGTCATAATTGTGATAGTTTTATCTAATGCTCTACTTATGTTGTGTTGTGTTTTTATAGAATCCTGTGAGTAGCCGCCTGCATTTTGTATTTAGT
Source organism: Polyodon spathula (assembly GCF_017654505.1). NCBI lineage: Eukaryota > Metazoa > Chordata > Actinopteri > Acipenseriformes > Polyodontidae > Polyodon > Polyodon spathula. The sequence continues at coordinate 5,189,455 of NC_054566.1, read as the reverse complement.
CCTACTGGGTCCTTCTTCTTATATGACTCCCCAATGGAAAACAAACACATATATATGCAATGTCCTGTTAAAGCCAGTAACGTTGATGGTGTTCTGTTCAATAAGCACGCCAAACTTCTCTATTGCCTGCTTCCACTCAATTAAAATGTGAGCAACTGAGTTGTTTTAACAACAAGTGTTTCTTGCGGAATGACAGATAATATCCATTCATTAAGGCTCTTGGTTACCCCAGCTTGATGGAAGCCAGTTGTCAGTCTGTGATTGATACTCAGCACATGTATGAGGATGGAGAGGAGCCAGCTCTGTGCAGGAGATAGGAAGGCTGGTGGCTCTATGAAATGCATGACATGTATGTTGTAGGTACCACTCAACAGGTTTGGATGATTAACCCATGAGGGAAAGAGGTAGTCAGGCACAAGGACACTGGTTAAATATTTACATTTTACATTAGGTATGCAGTATGCATCTTACACTAGTTTTCCATATGGCTTTGTGAACAGGATGGCTTTTCAGGGGTGAGGTCAGTCCAGAAATGCAGACTCCAAACAGTGAGGAATGGCGGTTGTAAACTGAGATGCAATGACTGCGCTCAGTGTTTTATTAAATAATAATAATAAACAAACGATTTAAACAAAAACAGCACACCAAAACAGGACACGACACTTGCGGCCAAAATAAAAAGGTAAACAAACAGACAACACTAAACAAGACAGTGAACGACCAGACAAACAATTACCATGCTGGCACTTCCTTCCTTCCTACCATCCTCTCACCTGTTCTCCACCATGAACACACAACCCTGAGTGCTTGAAAACATGCAGCTTTTATGCAGCTGTACCGAGACTCGATTGCTAATCAGTCATTCAATTATAGTCTCGGTACAATTGCATGTGAATTAATAAAAGAGCAATTCCCTGTGCTCACATATAATTTTACCAGCATGTGAAGTGCTTTGCAATCCTCATGCCTAAATACAAATATACATTTTAAAACACTTGTGCTCATAACCCATATTTATATCTTGTGTATTTTATACATAAACATTCTTTTTTTATGGGGTTTATGTTTTGTTTTTTTATGTGGGGTGTCTTTTGAGCACATTGTGTGAGAGACACAGTCACTTGTACATGCAGTAATTGACTGTATACAGTGGCTTGCGAAAGTATTGACCCCTTGGCATTTTTCCTATTTTGTTGCCTTACAACCTGGAATTAAAATGGATTTTTATTTGGATTTCTTGTAATGGACATACACAAAATAGTCCAAATTGGTGAAGTGAAATGGAAAAAAAAATTGTAAAGCATAAATAACGGAAAAATGGTGCGTGCATATGTATTCACCCCCTTTGCTATTAAGCCTCTAAATAAGATCTGGTGCAACCAATTATCTTCAGAAGTCACATAATTAGTTAAATAAAGTCCACCTGTGTGCAATCTAAGTGTCACATGATCTGTCACATGATCTCAGTATATATATGCACATGTTCTGAAAGGCCCCAGAGTCTGCAACACCACTAAGCAAGCAGCACCATGAAGACCAAGGAGCTCTCCAAACAAGTCAGGGACAAAGTTGTGGAGAAGTACAGATCAGGGTTGGGTTATAAAAAAATATCCAAAACTTTGAACATCCCACGGAGCACCATTAAAGCCATTATTAAAAAATGGAAAGAATATGGCACCACAACAAACCTGGCAAGAGAGGGCCGCCCACCAAAACTCACGGACCAGGCAAGGAGGGCACTAATCAGACAGGCAACAAAGAGACCAAAGCTAACCCTGAAGGAGCTGCAAAGCTCCACAGCAGAGATTGGAGTATCTGTCCATAGGACCATTTTAAGCTGTACACTCCACAGAGCTGGGCTTTATGGAAGAGTGGCCAGAAAAAAGCCATTGCTTAAAGAAAAAAATAAGCAAACACGTTTGGTGTTCGCCAAAAGGCACGTGGGAGACTCCCCAAACATATGGAAGAAGGTACTCTGGTCAGATGAGACTAAAATTGAGCTTTTTGGCCATCAAGGAAAACGCTATGTCTGGCGCAAACCCAACACCTCTCATCACCCCAAGAACACCATCCCCACAGTGAAGCATGGTGGTGGCAGCATCACGCTGTGGGGGTGTTTTTCATCGGCAGGGACTGGGAAACTGGTCAGAATTGAAGGAATGATGGATGGCGCTAAATACAGGGAAAGTCTTGAGGGAAACCTGTTTCAGTCTTCCAGAGATTTGAGACTAGGACAGAGGTTCACCTTCCAGCAGGACAATGACCCTAAGCATACTGCTAAAGCAACACTCAAGTGGTTTAAGGGGAAACATTTAAATGTCTTGGAATGGCCTAGTCAAAGCCCAGACCTCAATCCAAGATTGCTGTACACCAGCGGAACCCATCCAACTTGAAGGAGCTGGAGCAGTTTTGCCTTGAAGAATGGGCAAAAATCCCAGTGGCTAGATGTGCCAAGCTTATAGATACATACCCCAAGAGACTTGCAGCTGTAATTGCTGCAAAAGGTGGCTCTACAAAGTATTGACTTTGGGGGGGTGAATACTTATGCACGCTCAAGTTTTCTGTTTTTTTGTCTTATTTCTTGTTTGTTTCACAATAAAAAATATTTTGCATCTTCAAAGTGGTAGGCGTGTTGTGTAAATCAAATGATACAAACCCCCAAAAAATCCATTTTAATTCCAGGTTGTAAGGCAACAAAATAGGAAAAATGCCAAGGGGGGGTCAATACTTTCGCAAGCCACTGTATCACAGGTACAGTACAGAGAGGAGACTAGCTTTTTTTTTTTTTTTTTTTTTAAAGAAGTGTTATGCCTACTGTGAAACATGTATGCATGTCCTAGGATTGCAGGCAGTGAATTGTTGGTTCTTTGAAACAAGGCAGTTACAAATAAGCTGTTGCACAAATCCTGATTTACTGTAGTACCCATAGCCATTCCTGGGAGAAGCAGGGTGTTTGGAGTTTATAAGGGACTACTATAAGAAAGGCAAGCTGCAACTAATGCCTTCTGTGTCTGCTGCACTGCCTTGCTTGTGCTGTGCAGTCTCCAGCTGTGGATTATTTAGGCACTTTAGAGGCCCTGTGCATATGTCTGGGATCGTTATCTACATGCCCTGTTTGTAACCGTGCCAAAGGGTCTGTGGGTCAGTGTCCAATGCCCACACTACTGACCAAAGCAGTCTAGTGGGAGGAGCTCTCCCTGGGATAATTGGCTCGAGCTTCTGATTAGAAATAAAGAGAGAACGAGTGACTGGGACCTCTGACTTGTGGATATGAACAGTTCAGTCTCTTAAGCCTCTTGGAGTATAAAGAACCCCACCGAATATGAAAAGATGAATGAATATTATTAAATTAGTAAAGGTTCTTGCCTTGGCTTTTTACTGTCTGAACCCTACAGGGATGACGTAAGTAACAATGTTTACAAGAGTAGGTCCATGCAGCACATCAGCCTCCCTGTCCTGTTTAAAGAGAAGAGGTGTCTGAAGCCATTATTCCACTGTATTACCTGCCTCCAATAACTCTGTCAGAGGTCTCACAATAACAGTTGCACACACACAACACAAGCTCTGAACTCAGCAATCACTCCTACTGTCCATTGGTGGAAGATTTTCAAAGAGAACCAAACATCTTCAAAAGAAGAAAATAGCATAGAAAAATGTAAAGTATGTTAACGGGCAAATAGCACTATTGTTGGTATTTGATTCCATTTGAGCATTAAGTATAATTACACTGATTGCTATACATTTCTATATTTCTGTGTTTCTGTTTTCCAGGGAAGTGGAGCCTGGCTTGGTCTACACCTATCAAGTGCTTTCTGTCATGAGGTCATCAGAGAGTGAGCCCTCCCCAGCTCTCACACATCAGCTTGGATCTGCCTACTGTGGAGATGGGCGCATTCAGAGGTAATTTTAGAGAAGTCAGGAGATCCACAGAGCAATTTCAAACTGTTCAATATTATCTACATTTCTTATGAAGTGCTTGTCCATAGCTATACATAAACCCCACAATGGGAGTACACAAGTTCTGTATTAAAGTTTTACTGACCTGGCTGTACGGTTTAAAGCACAACGCTTTCTTGCTTTGTTGTACGTATTCTTGTAATATCTTTTTCAACATCATTGTGATTATTTTAATATTTTCATTAACATATCCCTGGTCATCAATCAGTTTTGACTGGCTATTTTCATTTCTCATCGGTTATGCTTCTGGTCGTCCTGTCAAAGTGTCTAATGAATTCATAACATCGGCAAGCACTGTCCCTGTCCTATTCACAGAAGCATTTGTTTCAGCCCACCTAAGTTAATCTTTTTTCAAATTCTTTTTTTTATTTCAGAAATCTGGGGGAGCAGTGTGATGACATGAACAAAGCCAATGGAGATGGCTGCTCCAGACAGTGTAGAAAGGAGCCAGGGTTCAACTGTGTCGGTACGTCACAAGCATTCAGCCCTGGAGAGCGACGCAGATTCAAGGGCTTAGCGCTTGCAGGGGTGTAGAATACAGAGGAGATACCATGGAGGTGTCTGTTTGTAGATCACCATGTTGAGGTTATTATATGATTTGGGTTCTCATTGGATTTGTCTTGTCAGATCAATTCTCCTCAATTTCAGACCAGATTCTTAGTAGGATGCAAACTACTGTAGTTCCTGGGTGTAGCAATGCAAAGCATTTAGTATGTGCTAATTATGTTGCAATCTGTCATGAGCTGCAATATTCTTCTTGATTCGTTAAAATACCTGGACAGATCAAGTAAGCACCATCCCTTTATCTGGTCCCCAGACCAGTGCAGTCAGACTGGGAGGTGGCTGGTAAATGAGAAAACCTTCAGGCTTTTCAGATTCAATTCTCTTTGAATTTCGGCTGGACAAAGCTGGTTAGATACATGCAGCTTCCAGCACTTATTTGCTTGGATCCCAGAGGTGTTGACTGCAGTATTGTGATATTGTTCCTATTAATTAAGGTGGATGCACTGGACCCGGGAGTACCTGTCAAAGCTCCCTATCCAGCGATCTGTCAGTTTTACACCATCTCTTTGTGTGCGTGTGATCCATCACTGCCAGCATGTGTAACAGATCTCATACCTTTCTCCATGACCATCTCTCTTTTCTAGCAGCACGCTGCTCTGCAGTGGAAGCCCTGTTAATTCATTCCGGCAGAGTGCCAGGAGCTTTCATATTCCCAGGACGGGCACGTCAGGACAGACGCCATTCGTTTCTTTTTTCCTTTCCTACACTGGAAGCTGCAGAAGAGCAGCCTGCTTTGTTTTTAGCGGCTGGATGCTAGCGTTTACTGTTACTGTTGCACTTTTTGAAACCCGGCAAAGATTTCAAAGGCAAGGCTTTGATGCGTCGGAGTAATTTTCAAATCACTTTTTTCTTTTATTTATATTTTTAAAACATCTTTTGTAACATGTATTTATGTCTTCTTAACAGCTTAACTTTTATGCATAGCCTGCCGTACTTTATTGTAATATACAGTATTTTTGTCTTTTCATATGCAGTACCCCATAGGCATTGAGTTTTTTCCAGCAAAATCTGTTTTTTACAGCCTAAAGCTTTACACAAGCCAATGCAGGCTTCTTCCTAAAAGCCACGTTCAAGGCGAATCACAGACTTGTTCACTAATAAAACCGCTGTGCTGTCATCCCTTTCATGATAGTGGCATTCCTCATGTCTGCAATGAGATGGGTCAATCAATAAACCCAGCTGCTGAAAACAAGTACTGTTTACTAACTGTAAAGTTGATAACCTGTAAGAGATAAAACCCAATGTGTTATATTGGCAATGCTAAAAATCGGTTTTCCATAGTGCTTATCCAATGAGTCTATATGAACTATATCTGAACTTTAAATGAATGTATAAAAAAGATATGCAATAGTGTGCTTGTCGTGTAGTCATTGTGGTGTTTTATCCATATGGTCTGCATTGGCAGTTTGTGGGAGCACTGTGTTGTGTCATTTGCTGTAGAGATAACAGAACCTTGTTTTTACCCTTGCTTCCAGCTCGTATTTGGGAGTTCTTTATCAGATTCATCTTGCTTGACTCCGTCAGTCTCCTTTACAAGATCTAGAGGTAGATTAGTCAATTGTTTTTACTTTCTTCATCTTGTGGTAATCAGATAAGTTTCGATCACTATCCTCCAAGGCGCGTTTTCATTCAAGCTACATTGACGTTCTGGCAGAATGCCGTAATATTCGCAGAACTGCAAGATGACAATCTCATTTTTAATATTGTTTTCCCTCCGTACCTCTGTGACAAGACGTTCTTAGGAAATGGATTCATCCTGTCGAGGTCCATGGATGCATTGCTCTTTACCCCTTGGCTCTTGTCTTCTCGTAAATACACAATTGGCTTCTCCTCCTTGCTACAGAGGTGACTTTGTCTTCCTTAGAAGATTTTTTTCAAAACTCACCATATGTTGAAAGAAAATGCTTTTTTTGCAGCTGTGTGTCTCAAACATTTATATCCTTTGATTTATGTTCAGCCGATTTAAGTATTCTGGCTGTTTCAAGAATGGCAATGTTTGTTGAAAACCAACAACAAAAAGACTTCTGGATGCATCAAGCCCTAAAACATGTGAAACATATTGTAACAAGAAACAGAAGCACTCCTGTGATCAAAGAAACCCTTAGACTGGACACTATGCCAAGTTCATGTTTGGATTATAGTCCGGGCCGGCCTAATATAAAGTAATTTAATCAACAGGAACAACCATTAGCATACTAACCTTTTCTGTTTTTTTCAACCATTTCTTGCTCTATTTTATCTGCTCTCTGTGTTTTTCCTTCATCTGAGGCCATTGTTTGCTTAGTGGTTTTGGATTGCAGGTTGAATAAGTATTTCTGAAAAACCAGTGATTAAAAATAAGCAAGGTTTTCAAATGTTTCATATATACATAATGCAAAATGGCTTGAGTGCCTGGTTCATCATCCAGGAAAAGGAATTGGGACACACAGAGAAAGAGATGCACAAGTGCTTTACAAATCATTCAGCAGTCTTCTGCTGTTTCAGCCTAGAGGGCAACATAGAGGTAGCTTTTCCTTAAAGTCTTTTTGTATTGTATTGTATTTTTTTTTTTTTACCTAATCCAAAGCAGTTTCTAGAAGTGAAGGTGCTGCTGTAGAATGTGCACTCTGGAGAAATCCCCAGATGTAGGGATGGAACAGGCTTCATTCGTTACCAGTTAGGGTTTCCCTTTTCTGTTGCTGGAATACAGATGGCTGTGAAAAGACATCCTTTTTGTTTTGATTGTGTAATCATCAGAGCAACCTGGGTAAAAAAGAATCTCCACCTGACTTAAAACAATGTGTACACCTGGTGCTGTCAACAGACCATGATGAAGTGCAGTGCTAGCATTCTTAAACATTTCTGGCTGGAAAACAAGAATTAACTGAACAATCCACTGAGTTTCGTAAAGGCACTGTGCTGTCAGATACCGCTGCGGTTGAATTCTCTGAAACCGGAATATTTGGATCTTTGAAGGGGGTGGGAGGAGGTTTGCCGTTTATTAGCTTTTATTTATTTATTTGTTTATTTTTAACTTATAAAAATGTCTACATTTATAGTGGCTGCAGAGTGTACCCCAATTATTTCCTGAATAAAATCTAACTTAATTATGTACTTCGAAATGGGTCTGAAATTATCATAAAGTAAGCAAAACAACCAACAAAGAAGATTTGCAGTAAACATTGTAGGATTGTTGCTCTGGAATGTGTTGATTTATTGCTGAATGAATGAGAAGCTGATGCGGTGCCCCTTCTCAGGTGTGGAGCAGGTTCAATGAGGCTCCAGCCTGCGGAGCCCCTTCTCAGGTGTGGAGCAGGGTCAATGAGGCTCCAGCCCCTTCTCAGGTGTGGAGCAGGGTCAATGAGGCTCCAGCCCCTTCTCAGGTGTGGAGCAGGTTCAATGAGGCTCCAGCCCCTTCTCAGGTATGGAACAGGTTCAGTGAGGCTCCAGCCCCTTCTCAGGTGTGGAGCAGGTTCAATGAGGGTCCAGCCCCTTCTCAGATGTGGAGCAGGTTCAATGAGGCTCCAGCACAGCTCCACAGCTTCAGGGCCAGGCCCCTGTGTGTCTGTAGGGGTGCTTCTCCCTCCTCTGGGGAACACTTGTGGTACCTCAGCCCTATTTGAAGTGAATTAACTATCACAAATGGGATAGGGCAAAATATGTGAATTTTCACATTGCAGTGCTTCTGTTTGAGCTGCTGGCTGTCTTCAAAATTGCTGACTATCAGGACTGAATTCCATTACGTTATCCTCCATTGTAGCGTAAAGATGAATACCCTTTTGAAAGTGTCAATGCCGTTTATTATTTTATCTAGTAGTTTGTAGATGGTCTAGCTGTGCCAGGAAATTTCCTGTTATAAATATGTTGATAAAATAAAAAGTTGGTATTAAAGTATGTGAAGTACATATCATAGGGCTTCAAAGAGATTTTCTAACAATCAGTCATATTTTATATGAGACAAAAAACATTTTGGATTTTGCAACGTTTGACATGAAGAGACTTTAGGTATCTTCCATCTCAAAACACCTGGATGTCGGTGCATTTGTTTAATACACATGCATCCAGGTTTTATGTGAATGCTGTTTCCTGTATTGGATTATACACAGTAAAATACACCATTTTCAATAATTAACAATAAATGCAAGGTTATCTGATTACCTAAAGGATCAGCAATGTGGTTTCACATCCCTTTGCAGTCATGCTGTGACTTCTTCCTTCCAAGGAGAGATCCTGGAAGACTGACCCTTCCCTCTCCGAAGGGCTGAGCTGCCCCTGCACACTGATCCTTCCCTCTCTGAAGGGCCGGGCTGCTCATGCACACTGACCCTTCCCTCTCTGAAGGGCTGGGCTGCTCATGCACACTGACCCTTCCCTCTCTGAAGGGCTGGGCTGCTCATGCACACTGACCCTTCCCTCTCTGAAGGGCTGGGCTGCTCATGCACACTGACCCTTCCCTCTCTGGGCTGGGCTGCTCATGCACACAGACCCTTCCCTCTCTGGGCTGGGCTGCTCATGCACACAGACCATTCCCTCTCTGGGCTGGGCTGCTCATGCACACTGACTGTTCCCTTTCTGAAGGGCCAGGCTGCTCATGCACACAGACCCTTCCCTCTCCGAAGGGCCGGGCTGCTCATGCACTCTGACCCTTCCCTCTCTGGGCTGGGCTGCTCATTTTTGTGCTGACGTTGCAATCGAGCGGACATCCTGATATTTTGTTTTCCCTGCTGCTTTCTTTAAACCTTTGAGTTCATGAATGAGGAATAGTGAGTCTGCCGAACAGCAGGACAGTGTCTGTGGCATTTCCCCTTTAAAAAGCAGCAGCAGCGGGTTGTGTATGAATAATAATGACTGAGTGGTAGGCTGATCCATTGTAAACATATTAAAAGCTTTTTGTCACATTTCTTCAAGGCATAAAAGCGGCTGAATCCCTGCATGTTCGAAGGTGCTGAACTTACCTCTTGTTCAGATCAGTTTTATAATGCACAGATCAGCTTTATAGTGAACATCACCTACTACGTTGATTTTCACATGCTCTCCTAGCATCCCATTATATTTTGATGGTGTGTCTGTGGCTACTGTAATAACCAATTCCACTTTAGCAATGATGCAGTTGACCCAGATCTGCTTGGTTTCTGGCATGTTCCAGGATTTATTAACATGCTACTCCCTGGTGGGTCTGTGGTGTGGTAGTGTCTACAGTGGAGCTTCCTGATTGATGGTAATATTTGTTGCTATACTATTGCTGTGGTCTGCTAATACATGCTCAACTGGTGGGTCATAGAATCAGTGTTGTCTTTTGAACTGTTGTGTAAGGGTATGCAGAGTAGACTGCTGAACAGATCAAAGTAACACAACTAAAAAGAGGTTTAGCATCACCTCTCTGATGTGCAGAGTAAGAAGAGCAAAGACAAATGTAAAAACGTACATACAGTGGAAACAGAATCCAAACAACAACCACCCAGGAGGACTATAAGCATTATACAAATGTTAGGTCACTTTTAAAAAGTCATTTTCGGGTGTCTGGCTGTATTGTAAGGTATACTGTGGTTTTACACAATTGGGGGAAACTTTATTTTTTGTAAATATTTTTGGGGGATTTTGTTTTTAGGATTTCTGCTTTGGTTAAAAATATACAGCATATCAGCTTCACGGGAAGGACATATAGGACAATGTATTATAACAATTAGGGCTGCTCCCATTTAACAGATTAATCAGCTAAAAAGTTGATGGCAGATTAAATTTGTTTTATATATATGTAAATTAAGATCAACCAATAGAAGATCTGCCTCTGAGAAAATGCAGTCCAGTTATAAGTGAGTGGAGGCGGGAAATAAACAGTTGAAGGTCTTTAGTATGTTTAACCAATGGGAGAGTCGAAGATCTGCCCCTGGTTATGCAGGCATTCAATTCGCGAGTAGGGCTGCAATGAAGGGTACATTTTGCCCTTTGAAGGTTTGGAACACATTGCGAAGGAAGCTTCGCACCTCCGATAGTATTCATTTGCATAATTTACTGGTGACGTAACACTACTAATAATAATATGAATTCACGCTTGTCAAGCGACCACAGAGACTGGTTATACCTCCACGATACGAGTCGCCGAGTCGCTTACAAAGTTTGCATTAAACTTTTTTTGTTTTTGGTCGTCTGGGCATTTAACAAAAAAAATCCCAAACAGTAGAGGGGTTTCAAGACATTTCTTTCAATACAGCTTATGCTGTGCAACACTTTGCTGTCGAGATGGAGAATGAAGAAACTAAAGGTTTGATTCTGGATAACACAAGCTGGAGGGGGAGGGGTAGACGGTGCTCAGTTTTCGAAATGAAAATTATTAGTGTTATCATATATTCTGTATGTTTCAAAGATATTCTACCGTAGCATTTCTCTTACACTGTCTTGTACACTAGATATTCAGTACATATTTTACTGAAGCACTTCAACCGTACAGCCTCAATGCTTTGGATACTATACCCTGCTGCATACACGGCAGCAGCATCATATTGAGTTCCTACATATAACGATTTGGTAGCAGATTTTAATACGACAACTTTTGTTTACGTAATGTGCATTATACAAATCAAAAGATCGAATTTTGCATGTGAGTAACATTTTAATGTGTGATTTATAGTGTTCATATATTGTGAAAAGTTTCTATTAACAGGAAGAAAAAAAAACACAGTGCATCAATGGCATCAGACGAACCTTCGAAGGTTGTTTTAAACCTTCGAAGGCAGAGGTGGAAAATACAACTTTTGAAGGTATTCTTCGTTTCATTTGAAGGTCTTGTAAGTTTAACCAATGAGGAAGTCAGAGATCTGCCCATGTTTTGCAGCTGTCCAATCATTAGTGAGCAGAGGCGGGACATAAATATGCTAGGGTGCACGATGTAAGAATAGCTGAATTTCACGTGATATTGCTAATATTAGAGAGACCGTTATTGAGAATTATATTGAGAACTTCAAAGTCATATTTAGAATTGCTTTTTACAATTTATTTATTTATTTATTTCTTTTTAATTCAGATAATGGAGACACCATAGTCGATTTGGTTGCAAATCAATTTCCAAGAACTTTCTCAGAAAACAATGAGTTTTTTAAAAAGGGAGGTATACACCACAAATACACAAACTGACACAAGAAGGAAAGGGATATACTCACCACTTCCAACATTCAAATTATGAAAGGTATCCATATCATTCCGGTAGCTGTCAATTAAATTAATACTGCTGGAACTGTCTTTTGTTCAGTACAGAAAAGGTGATATGGAACAGCACTGGCTGCAGCAATCTAATAGGATGTCTATCGAAGTCACACAAAAACATGATCCCAATGTGGCTTGCAAGCCACTGTAACACTCAAAACTTTTGGACAAACCCAGATAAACCCATGTTTAACTCGATGAACAGAAGCGTAGGGATACAATAAATCACAGTGCGCAAGTAGATAAAAATATTAGTGAGGTTCTTAAATGCTTGATTGATTCTGTTGTTAACCTTGGCAAGCAAGAACTGGCATTCAGAGGGCACGATGAAGGCACCAATTCCTCAAATAGAGGTAATTACAGTGGCTCTCAAAAGAATTCACTCCTGTTGGACTTTTTCACATTTTATTGTGTTACAACATGGAATCAAAATGGATTTAATTAGGAGTTTTTGCTACTGATCAACACAAAAAAAGTCCATAATATCAAAGTGAAAAATTAAATCTACAAATTGTTCTAAATTAATTACAAATACAAAACAGAAAAAAATTGATTGCATAAGTATTCATCCCCTTGAGTCAATATTTGGAAGAAACACCTTTGGCAGCAATTACAGCCTTGAGTCTATTTGGATAAGTCTCTACCAGCTTTGCACATCTGGACACTACAATTTTTGCCCATTCTTTGCAAAATTGCTTAAGCTCTGTCAAGTTGGATGGAGACCTTTGGTGAACAGCAATTTTCAACTTTTTCCACATATTCTGAATTGGATTGAGGTCCGGGCTTTGACTGGGCCACTCCAGGACATTGACCTTTTTGTTTTTAAACCACTCCAGTGTGGATTTGGCTGTATGTTTGGGGTCATTGTCATGCAGGAAGACGAATCTTCTCCCAAGTCCCAGGTCTCTTGCAGACTTCAGCAGGTTTTCCTCCAGGATTTCTCTGTACTTTGCTGCATCCATTTTGCCCTCTATCTTCACAAGCTTTCCAGGCCTTGATGCAGAGAAGCATCCCCATAGCATGATGCTGCCAACACCGTGCTTCACGGTAGGAATAGTGTTCTCAGGATGATGTGCGGTGTTAGGCTTGCACCTAACATAGCGCTTAGTGTTGAGGCCAAAAAGCTCTATTTTGGTCTCATTAGACCATAGAATCTTCTTCCAGTTTGGTCTCAGAGTCTACCACATGCCTTCTGGCAAATTCTAGCAGAGATTTGATGTGTGTTTTTTTTCAACAATGGGTTTTTTTGCCACTCTCCCATAAAGGCCAGTTTTTTGAAGCATCCAGGCTATTGCTGCCGTATGCACAGTGTCTCCCAGCTCAGCCATGGAAGACTATAACTCCTTTAAAGTTGCAATAGGCCTCCTGTTGGCCTCCCTGACTAGTGCCCTTCTCGCCTGGCTATTCAGTTTTTGAAGACGGCCTGTTCTAGACAGATTCACAGTTGTGCCATATTCTCTCCATTTCTTAATAATGGACTTTACTCTGCTCTGGGGGATATTCAATGCCTTGGAAATGTTCTTATATTCTACCCCTGATTGGTGCTTTTGAAGAACTTTATTCCAGATTTGCTTTGAATGTTCCTTCGTCTTCATGATGTAGTTTTTGGAAATGTACCAATTCTGGGACCTCTCAGAGACAGGTGTATTTAACCTGAAATCATGTGAAAAACCTTAATTGCACACAGGTGGACTCCATTCAACTAATTATGTGGCTTCTAAAGACAATTGGTTGCACCAAAGCTTATTTAGGTGTGTGTGGCAAAGTGGTTGGTAAGGGGAACCTATGTCGCGGTGATGCAGTGCAGGAGTGATGAACGGACAACAGTGATTCAGTGAAAAAAAGTGCTTTTATTTGTAATCCAGGTCTGGTGACCGTCAAATAATAAATCCCCGGCTATACACAAAAATGTGTAAAGCCCAGGGATAGAAATAACAGGGCACAGTCCCGAACAAACCAAACACACGGTCACCAGTCCTGGGTGAGTGCAGACGTGCGTGTGCGGTGGTCAAGACACGGGTAATTCGTGACGGTTGGTGCAGTGGTGATCCGATTCGTGCTGACCCTCGCGACAGCTCCAGATTTGTGCGTTTACCTGTCTAGTGGTGAAAACACAGACAGTTATTTACACAGACACAAACAACACACAACACTCTTTCTTTTTTCTTTTACTGAGAGCTCCTCTCTCGATCCTTCTGTCTCTCCAGCGTTTTACCCAAACGAAGGAAAAGATCAGCGCTACCCTGACCCCTATATGTAATCCCGCATGATATCGAGGTAAACGGTTGCAGCTGCCTTATTACTTGCAGCTGCCTCTCGTTTACATTTCAAATCAATACGGTCTTACAACAGAGTCGCGCTTCTTTCCAGGCTGACCCACTTCCCTGACCCGGAAACGAACTGTCAGGCCAGCCCTTCCAGATACTTCTCCTCTCGTTCTTTAGCGCCCTCACAGGTCGGGAGGAAGATTCATCACCAGAACTCATCTTTCCGTAACCGTGTGTCATAGCAAAGGGGCTGAATACTTATGCAACCAATTATTTGCTGTTTTATATTTGTAATTAATTTAGAACAATTTGTAGATTTTATTTTTCACTTTGACATTATGGACTTTTTTGTGGTGATCAGTGGCAAAAACTCCTAATTAAATCCATTTTGATTCCATGTTGTAACACAATACAATGTGGAAAAGTCCAAGGGGGTTGAATACTTTTAAGAGCCACTGTATTTGGAATTACTTTCTCTGATTTCTGATTATGACAGCATGTTAAGCAATCACTTATCAAAAGCCGAATAAGATCGTTACCTTTATTAAAAATGTGCACAGATTAATCTACCGATTTTAATCAATTAATGCTCATAAATTAACCTATCAAACATTTTAATCGAGTGACAGCCCTGATAAAAATATATCAAGAATGCCAAGTGGCAAAGGAAAATGAGAATATAAGGTACTGGTTACATACTGTAATATTGTATGCTGTGGAGGTTGCTCAAAGATAAATGAGGTATCAATGTTTTATTAATCAGTGCCATGCTTAGAGAAGGTGTGGAAACACCTCTGACAGTGACACATGATCTGATATTAATGCTGTGTACTAGAGTTTCTTATCAAGAGCTCATATAGAGGGGTGCATCTAGACGATACACTGTTATTTATAGACGCACCTCTTACCAGACTGTGACAGCTGAGCGATTAAACCAGACGCATGTGTGAAATGACAGAACATGAAAGTAGCAGCTTGGCAGCAGGGTGTAAGATGGAAAACTTCAAGTGGAAATTAGATCTGATAAAACTTTGCATGTACGTTCATTAAGGCCAGGAAACCTGGTATCTACGCTACTGATACCAGCTAGGTTTGGCAAAAATGGTGAAACTTTGCATGCATACAGTGTATGTTTTGTAAATCAGTTTTGTATGAGAGTACATTTTTGGAATTTTATGAGATTAAAGAAAACCAAATCATCATTGAAGTCTGTTGGTTCCGGAGTGTTCCGGAAGTCTTGCGTCTCTTTCTACACCTGATACAGCTTTGAGGTCTTAATTAGTAAAGGTCTGCCCTCTTCTCACTGGTGTTTATTTATTAATCACACAAATGGCTCAGTGACTTAATGAACCAGTAAACAAAACAGAATAAAACATTTTCCACATGTCTCAGCACACCAGACTCTTTTCTAGTGCTGCCATTTCTGAGACCCAAGGAAGTGATCTTCTATTGCTTGTGTTATAGCTGCATCTGTCTGTCTGTCTGCGGATCACTCCAATAACATGTCCTACTCATCTGTATGTCTGTCTGTCTGTCTGTCTGTCTGCGGATCACTGCAAGAACATATCCTTCTCATCTGTCTGTCTGTCTGTCTGTCTGTCTGTCTGCGGATCACTCCAGGAGCATATCCTACTCATGTCTGTCTGCGGATCACTCCAAGAACATGTAATTAAAACTTTAACGTGGACTTCGGCATCTACTGGCTTTAGGTGGAAAGCTCGATTTGAGCACACAAACTACAAGTATGGAAATGTCAACCATGGAGAGCTTTTTTTCAAGATTGTTGTAACAGCAATTTAACAGGACATATTAACAGAAATTGCTTAACACAGGAAAGGAGAGACCAGAAATGGAAACTGAGCCTTGGCCATATAATGTACCACTGTGTTTTGTTATCATAAAAAAAGTAACTGCTAATGTTACCAAAACAGAAAGAAACAACTTAGGAGCATGTTTAGCTCTTAAATTAAGAGTTCAAATGAATTACATTCCCTAGTTAATCTCAATTCCCACAAGTATACACAGTTTTCATCCATAACTATGTTAAACACTCAGCATTCTTGCATGGAATGCTACTAGTCACGGTAGCTGCTTTGTTTTGGCTGTTATTCTAATATCTCAAGTAGTTAATGTTGCTCAGTATATCTGAGAATAAATGGCTGCAGACCCATCAATGCTTACAGATATTGTTGCGTGCTTCATTATGATGTTGGGTGAATACCTAAGCAAACATTCATGCACAAAAATGTATTTTTTTTTTTTTTTTTTTGGGGGGGGGGTATTTTATTGTCATTGTCAGGATACTCGAATAATAATTAAGTGTCAATCACCGTGTTTGGTGTAATAACAGGAAAGAGGATGAGAAGCTTTCATCAGCGTTTTGGGCACAGTCAATGCTTTCTTTTTCCTTTGATATGGAGCACATTGTCTGGGTGTGAAGAAGTCCCTGTTTTGCAGTAGGTAAGTGACATTGTTCAGCACAGGGAAAGGCTGCTGACTCTGATAAGTTGATATCCTGAAAACATGTTTCCTGCCCCTCGCTGGAGTTCGAAGCTTTATATTTAGGGGATGTGTCTGTTTTCTTGACTGGTGACTGAATAGTTTAATTGAAAAAACAATCTTCTTCCTTGAAAGCAGAACGAGTGTCAACATATTTATAACCAACACGCTCAAGGATCTGCCACTAGGAGCACAATGCAATTAAAAGCACATGGATTCTGTTTTTCATTCGCAATTCAGCATTGTCCATATTTTGAAATCCTAGCTCCTTGCCATGAGATATTGCCATTGTCTTCAGCCATTATTCAATCTTTCAATCAATAATCAATCAATATTTATTTTATATAGCACCTTTCTAACACCTGGGCTTGCAGTCCCGGTAAGCTAGTTCTGCTCCCACAGACCTCAACATCTTAAAGCTCAAGTTCAAACATGTCTCCATAATGCACTGGATGGCAGGGATTTAGGTTGTTAAGAGAGGAGACCACATACAGACTGTGAAAGAAAGTTCTCTATTTCCATACCTGTAATGCTTTATATGCCATTCATAGGTTAGACATGCAGCTCTGAGGGTTGATCTGGCATGCAGTACAATAAGGTTCAATGCTAGGTAGTGCCATATCATTCAGAGGCTTACCAAGCTAGGTCAAGCTTTGTTAGGGCCTCGGCTCAAGCTCCACTCTCCACGGCACACTGCCCTTAGGAGTTCCCAGTTGCATGTTATCGTTTGAGAAACCTGAACACTTGACCGATAAATGTGAAAGTGGTTCTAGAAACTCCAGAAACTCACACTGCTGAACTCTATTCTGTAGAAAATGTCAATGGTTATGGTCATTAAACAACAGATGTTACAGATACAGAAGTAGACATTAAAAAGCTGTTGAGCGCAGGAGCCTCTGGAGCAGTGCGGAGCCCATGCACACTGTTGAAAACTAGCTATTTTAAGAACTATGTATTAACATGCCAGATAAGATTAAAAAATCTGCTATTTTTCTGGCGAAATGTAGCACTACTGCTCAAACAGATTAACAGCTTTGCTGCTTGTCGGCTACAAAAATCAGAAGCCCTTTTATTGAAAGAAGCAAAAACAAGCAATGACGCATTTTCGGACGTTACAAGCAGTTAGTAGTATCTTCGATCACAGGATGGCAGACAATGTGACAGCTCTAAACAAATCTGAACTATAGCACTTCATAAGACCATCAATAAACAACAAACTAAAAAGCAAAAACCTAGACTGTATGTTTTGCTATATATATATATATATATATATATATATATATATATATATATATATATATATATATATATATATATATATATATATATATATATATATATTGTTGTGATCAAGTGACCACTCACTCATGTTTGTTGCCCCTTTCAAACAGACCCAGCACACAGAAAAAATGAGTTTTCAAAGCGCTATGTGTTGTTTTTAATAAACAATAACAAAGACAAAACAAACACCTAGCTCTTTTTCAAGCACTAACTAACACAGACTGGAACCTTCTCTACTAACTTCTCTAACTTCTTCAGCTTGTGTGCTTCTGCAAGGTGTAGTCCTGTTATCTCTATCCCGGAGTACACTTTCTCACACATCCTCCCCCATGTCTTTTTAAGACACCAGCCATACCAAGGCCACTTCCCTCCACCCTTAAAGCACAACCACCCTCCTTCAAGTCCCGGGCGAACTTGAGGGGGGTTGGTTCCTCTTCCAGTGGTGCCAGGTAGGGACCGTGAATCGGTGACGAGGGACCCCACTGGGTTGACTGGGGCAACCAAAGCGACGGCTGGGAAAGGGGTGGCTGCAGCAGTGGGCAGAGGTCTGTCATTGGAGAACGATGCAGCGATTTTTGATCACCCAGGGGGAGCAAAACAGTGACTAGGGGGAGCACAACCAACGTCTCGGTGCTTGGGGGGAGCGGAGTAGGAAACCAGGAGTGGAACTGTGGCCGATGGTGCAGACGCCTGGGCTCCAGGTCTAGCACAGGGAGATGTAGGCAGACCGGCATGGTGTCCAGGAGCAAGGGGCACGGGACTGTGGTGAAGGTGGGCTCCTCACCTCCTTCCCCTTGTCTGTAGCCAGCGGCATTGCCTCTTGCTTCCTCTGGCTCAGAGAAGGACTCCTCTGGCTCAGGACACAGCACCATGTCCTCTGGTGCAGGAGACCGTGGTGCTTCTCTCGCCGGGGCTGCAGATAGTGGTGACTCTCTTGCCTGCTCCCACTTTTGGAGCTCCCGCTCCCTTGTTTCCAACAGGGCCAACGCCAGCGCTCTCTCCCATCTCTCGTTCTGCTCTTTCTGAGCAGTGGTATTCTCGTTGATCCTGTCAGTCAACTCTTTTAAATCCATTTTTCTCTGTGCCGTAGGGGCACCCGCACACGCTGCCACCATATGTGATTGTGCTGCTTCCACTCGGGTTCGTTGCCCCTCATGGCGTTTTGCTACGGTGAGGGTACACTACGGACGAATTGCACAGGAATTTTCTACAGGCGGGTTGTTGCACTTTTATTTAAAACCCCAACGTAAAATAAATAGGTTGTGTTTATTTTAAACAATTGTTTCAAATTAGTTTTAATCGCGAAAAGTTTTCAGCCCATGTCCTTCCATATCAGGACAAGAGAGAGGGGCCTGATATATTATTTTATATAATAACTTACCAGACAATGTTCTGTATTGACATCGAATACTGTAGCTTCTAATGTATATAATGTAATTATGTACATTACACATGTATATATATATATATTATATATATTATATATATATATATATATATATATATATATATATGACGTGACGCATAAGCATTATTTTGTGGATTTATTGTGGCAACTTCAGTCTTGGCAGGTAGCACATTGCTTTTGGCTGGTGAGATTTCTATACTTGCAGTACCCTGGTTACTTTCCAAGAAGGTTATGACTTGTGTGTCTTGCTTTTTTCACGTTATTTGTTAGATTCTTGTGGTTTAAGGGACACACAAGGATGAATCAAGTGGAGAAACTTGCTGCACTTGCCTTCCAAAAACAATCTGCTCGCTAAAATAAGAAATGTCTCGGATGCACCTGTAGATGATTATGGCAGCGAAATGTGTAAAGATAAAGGGACATCTCCTTAGATAGTATTTGTGATCGTTTAATGATGATACACATGTGATCTTAACAAACCAGTCGGCTCTGAACAGCTCTTTGTATCAGGATACAAACCCTGTCAAAATAGGTCCATTCTGCAGAGGAGGGTTAAGATCTATACAGCAGGGATTCCTAACCTTTTCCAGGCTGGGGACACCCTTGGTATCTCATCGACCCTTATCAGCCTAAAACGTCATTATTTATATTACAAACTAGAGATTTATAAGTCATGAAATGGTTGCCTGTTCATAACCACGGTCTGGATTGCCCACTTCCCCTGAAAACAGGGATACTTGATGTCATCTTTAATTTCTTACTATTTGTTGTCCTGTTATAAATCACTCTTTTTCAGAGTGGTGCTAAAAACACAGGTTGCGGGTTCGATCCCTATACTTGACATCCTTTCAAGCCAGATAGGCGTTGTTCAGCCAAATGGTCTCCTGTTGTTCACAACTGTTCTTATGTATGTTTTGCAAGAATCTCTGTTGTTGTTTCTTATTTATATGTTACGTACTCTGCTTACTAACTGTTCCAGCAACATTTATAGATTGTTAATCTATAAGTAATAATTCAGAGCAGTCCGGAAATCTTAGCGATGCCACAGATTGAGTGTTTCCTTGTACAGTGTGGAGCTGAGTGGGTTTGCTGTCAGATGTTGGAGTGCTTGGAAAGATTTCTGCTCTCAGGTGTGTCGATTGGTCCTGAATGTCCGCATGCTCACTGAACTGTCGTGTCTCTTTTTTGCCATGTCCTTTCTAGATGAGCCGAGTCAGTGTTATTTCTTTGATGGCGACGGGGTCTGTGAGGAGTTTGAGAGGCAGAAGAGTGTGCAGGATTGTGGGCTGTACACTCCCAGTGGCTTCCTGGATCAGTGGGCCTCCAGCGTGGAAACCTCTGACCAGAACAACCCACACTGCCCCGCACAGGTCATGATCGGATACCCGGCTGCCACTAAGGTAAGCAGCATGGATTCAACAGGATTCAAGCTGAATTTCCCTAAAAACACTTGAAAACAGTGTCTGGACATGTAATGCCATAAAAGTGAGGATACACAATGGTCCTAAGAAGCTAACACCAAAATAATCAATCAGTGAGGGAAGAACCAGTGGGGCAATTAGTTCTGAGTTACTCACAAAGAACTGTGTTGTTTTTTGTTTATAACTTACATAGTTTACTATTTAATTACCATGCTTTGGGAAGCTTTGTTTTTAAAGCTGGGCAAAGCCACTAGTATGACATCAATACCATTGAAGTATGAAAAGTAAATCTGGTTTGAAACACCCACACACGTGACATTACAAGCAGTGACCTGAGGGTCATAAAGCAGCACCAGCCAGCCTTGTGACAGTATTGGCACACAGGATGCCCCATACCTGTAGACAGTCTACCTCACAAAGTGCAGCGTGTGCAGCTGATATGATGTCTCCATCGTGACAGGCATGGATGTGCTAATGCAATGGGAATTGCTTTCACAGCGTGTGAGGTTAGTGATAATATTAGAGTGGGATTATCATTCAGATGTTTCCCTCCTCTCTCAGCAGCCTGAATGACACAGATGCAAATAGCATTGGTGATGGAGCTGCCCTCTCTCTGATAGCAAGTCTCTCCTCCTCCGCCCTGTTGTGCTGTTTGCTCAGACTGGAGACAAAGAGGCAATAGTTTCTCCTTAAATTGCTTTGTTCATGATGGCACAATTCACTTTCTCCCTTGTACTGGCATTGAAACGATTCATTTTGTGTAGCATTAACGTAAAGGAAGTGACACGCTTGATAGAATATTGGCTCCTCTTCCTGCTTGTCTTTTTTTTTTCTTATGGCTGAAATGTTATCCCTTTTTAAAATAAAATAAATTAAAAAGGTGTAGTCTTTGCGATTAGGTGTCATTGGCTGCTGTGGATTAGTTGATTGGTTGATTGGTTTAATTTGCAAACAGAATTCCCAGCTTTCAGTTGAATCACAGCAATTTTAAATAAAAAAGAAAGGGTGACATCCCCATAAAAGCTGACTGTTGGGTGATACGGCTTAGTGGTCCCAGTCTGCAGTGAATATCTTTAAGAAGTAGCTGCTACCTCTGTGTTGTACCTGCTATGGAGCTGTCGATACCATTAGCTGTGTTAGGAATCTGATACACAGTGGATTCACACCTGGGGTTTGTGGTCTGTAAGTGTGTGAGTGTCTGTCTTTCAATGCATTTTCTGTAACTTATGTCCCTAATGGAAATGATATAACAAGCAATATTTCAGCTCCAGTGTAAGTAAATAGGAGCAAGAGCTTACAATGCCTGTGATGATGTCCTCATTGGTTCAGTTCTAATAATGCCTGCTGCACATTGCATAGACAAATTAGCAGGTGCTCTTGGCCTCCTGGTATGATCAACTTTGTCTTAATTTCCCCTCACTTTAGCCTTTGTGTGAAAGAGGGGAACGGGCTTTTGTCCTGACCTTGATGAGAAGTAGTGCTCTCTCTCTCTCTCTCTCTCTCTCTCTCTCTCTCTCTCTCTCTCTCTCTCTCTCTCTCTCTCTCTCTCTCTCTCTCTCTCTCTCTCTCTCCACTGCAAGTGGAAATTCTGGACCTCATTAGGTTGTAAATGTCTTCTTGGTCATGTGATGTTGACAAACTGGAAAATTAGGATGCAACACTTTACCACCTGTCTTAAGCTATAGAAAACAAATGTCACACTTTTGACAAGTATATTCTGGGGGGGGGGGGGGGGGGGGGCATATCTGTGAGTGTCTATATAGCCAGAATCCACTGATGTCTCTTAAGTAAAGGAGGACTATTGATTTTGCATTGTAACCCTGTACTGCCCTGTAACACCTATTTGTCGTTTTGGATAAAGGCGTTTGCCAAATAAATAATAACTTATCACACTGAGAGTGTAGTTTTAGGAAAAAACCCCTTCACAGCAGCAGCGGACTCCTTCATATACAAAGTGAAGAGAAAGAACAAGCCTGCTGGCTGCCAAGTCCAAACACATCGCTTGAACAAACAGAGAAAACAAGTTGTTTTGATGCACTTACTCATTTATTTTTATTCAGGAGTCACAATCTACGTGCAAGTGTGTTTCCAGAGTCAGTGGTCACTGTCTGGGCTGCTGCTGCTTCAAGAAATTGGAACATAGGTTCACAAGTCAAGTGCAATTGCTTCTGACAGTGAAATCCTCCAATCGATATGTCTGTTTACATTGTAAGAGGGAAGGGGGCTGCAATACGATGGATATGGCCTAAGTTTCAGGGTCAAACATGAAATGAGCTGGGAATGGAATAGCATATATTTTTTCCTTTAAAACGAAATAAAAATATCAGTTTGCTTGAAACATTCACACCTGTAAGGCATTTGTGGCAGTTTTTTGAAGCCAAATTTTATTGCTTGCATGGTAGTAGCTTTTTGGTCCTTTCTCCTAAAACATTTGACAAATGTCATAGCACACAATACATACCCCCATGAGCTCTCAGATATTTGGAATTGTTTAACCGTACCTTGTGGCCTGAGCGTCTGTGAGATGGTTCTGATCTGGAATGTCTCTGGGTCTGTGAGCAGCTGGAACCTTGTTTCCAGAGCTTCTGTGAGGTGGTTCTGATTTGGAATGTCTCTGGGTCTGTGAGCAGCTGGAACCTTGTTTCCAGAGCTTCTGTGAGATGGTTCTGATCTGGAATGTCTCTGCAGTAGCGAGCAGCTGGAACCTTGTTTCCAGAGCTTCTGTGAGATGGTTCTGATCTGGAATGTCTCTGGGTAGCGAGCAGCTGGAATCTTGTTTCCAGAGCTTCTGTGAGATGGTTCTGATCTGGAATGTCTCTGGGGTAGCGAGCAGCTGGAACCTTGTTTCCAGAGCTTCTGTGAGATGGTTCTGATCTGGAATGTCTCTGGGGTAGCGAGCAGCTGGAACCTTGTTTCCAGAGCTTCTGTGAGATGGTTCTGATCTGGAATGTCTCTGGGGTAGCGAGCAGCTGGAACCTTGTTTCCAGAGCTTCTGTGAGATGGTTCTGATCTGGAATGTCTCTGGGGCTGTGAGCAGCTGGAACCTTGTTTCCAGAGCTTTTGATCTAGAATGTCTCTGGGGTCGTGAGCAGTTGGACAGTTTGTAAACCTGCAAGATGGTCACCGGAGGAGACCTTATGAAACTGTCAGAGGTCACTAAGGTGTTATTGAATGCTTGGCTTTGTTTTTATATCTCACCATGTGATGCCTAATGCCTTATTTTAACTATGCAGGCTCAACCTAACCTAACCAGATATCTTTTAACAATTATTACTTTGTAACAGAGAATAGTTACTTTTTAATCACTGGTAAATGTAGCCTGGTTAATGTAAAGTGTGACTGTGTTATATTCTTTTTTTCAAACTGGCAATTACAAAGCCAGACACTGCACTATCAAACCGTTAACTCACATTGACACTGTACAGAGTAGTGTAGCACGCTGCTGTGGATACAGCATGTAATCAATTGCCTGAATCCTTGTCTTTTCCGGTGCTTTTTGAGATAATCGTGCTGGGATTCTAGGAATCCGTTTGCTGCAGAATAACGTGGAAAGAAATGACTTCGTACAACACAGATATACGTCATTTCCTTGACTAAATCTGCCCTTATTTCCCTAGCATGACACAATGCACATTAAAAGTTAACATTGGCGTTTCTTCTTCACTTTACCAATGTCAGCATAAACCCAGATAACAAGAAGCTACATTTAAGAACAATGCTATGAGTTGTTCAATTCTCACAGGCTGCAAAGTGCTATCACAAGGTCGAACGACAAGGCTGGTGATTGCAAACTACTGACGTAAACCAGCCACGTACAGCTTGATTTTAAGATTTCATTAACCATGCGGTGATTTAAAGCTTACATTAAACAGAGGAAAATTACACAATGTTTACAGACAGTTTCAATGATTGCTTTACCATTTAAATGGGAATCGTAAGTAGCAGGTTGTGTAATGAAAAGAACAGATGGCTGATGAAACAATAAGAGCTTGTGCCATTTAACTGGAACAATGTGTACACTGCTCCAGACAAGGTCCATGGTTATCATAAAAAGCCAATGTGTTCCTCTAGTGTGTTATTATGCATTCCTTGACACTTAACTAAAGTTATAGATGTCACTTTTAACAAAAGTAAATGGTTTTAGAACCAGTTTCAATTGGTTTGATTGTGGTTTTTACATAGGCTCAAAACTGTTTATTAAACAGAAACAACAATTTATGGGAAAACAAAAGTGTTATCATCTGTCCTGAGGTCACAGCTGCACTCTGAGTTATGAAATGCCATTCACTCCGACATGGGTGTATATCAGGCCAGGCTAAAGAGCTACAAGGTCAGGGAAGGAACAGTTTTAAAATTCTTACAAAATGTACATAAACATACCTGTTCAGTAAAACTGCTTCTGGTGTAGAGGTCAAGGTTGAACGAGGTGCACTGTCAGTGTCACAGTCATGTTGAAACGTAGCTGCAGTTCACTTCACTATCCAGTGCGTTGTTACTACTGAACAAGGTGTTGTTTAAAGATGCCGAAAACAATTAAAAATCACCCCTAAAGATATGGTCAATTAGTTTGGCAATAGCCATCCAGGTGACAAACTAGTATGAATACTACTGTTAGGTTTTTATTATTGTACACAGACATATTTGTAAACTTTAAAGTAAAATGGTATGTTTGTTTACATTATTGATTGATGGCACTGGTAACTTCCTTAGAATTAAAAGTGTACCAATAAATAGTTCCTTTGTTAACTGTTATTCAGTAGTACTGTTTGCGTATCTTGTATGTGACACGGGGAGGGGGATGACAACGACTCAGTTTTAGCCTTTATTTTAATTGCGGAATAACATATATATTTGAGACTGCAATAATATTATTAGAAGGCATCGATTCATTGGTGCAGTGTCTGATTTTACAAGAACCTCCTGGAGAAGGTAAAGTCCCACTGGAAAAGGAAGATAGGGAGCAGTTTCAGTTAGAACACTGATGGTGCTCTGGCAACCCCGTCCCACGTGAGCAGCTCCCTTCCTTTATGAGGTGACCAGTCAGGGAGAGTGATTGGCAGGGTCAATGTGGGAAGCTCACAGAACCACACAGCGTCACTTCCTGTCAAGAAAGACTAGGGAAGCAAAGGAGTGAGGGGGGACATTATTAACACCTTCAATTGTGTTGTGGGGCTTGGTGACACAACATGCTTGTTGATTGATACCATTTACTGTATTGACCAACTAGGTTATTTGTACAGGCTAATATATTTGACATATTTTTCAATTGAGAAGAACACATCAATTACAACACACTGTGGGCTTGGCTCTAATTGGTTAGCACATGTTTTCAAGCTTAGTTGTAGCTGAACAACTAAAATCCAGATGAGTCGCGTTCCATGAATGTGGCTTTTCAGCAGACCTGGATACAACCTGATATAACTGAAAATGATCTTGTTTTGTAACACTAACAGAAAGGGTTAAAGCAGGGTTTACTGTATCCTTTATTTTGGATGCTGTTTGTTGCTTTTAAACAGTGTACCATTCTTTGATACCGCCAATGCTTTGGAATACATGACGTCCCCGGCATAGCTGCACAGACCACAAGCACAACAGAGGAACAAAGGCAGAGCAGTACTGCACCGTGCTGTTGTGACTGGAATCACTTCTCAATCTTCACAACTGATTGAAGAATAAGTTTTCTGTTTTAGAATCATGTGTTGCTTTAGCCAGTGATGTGTGTGTGTGGAAGCAACATAAAAAGATCTCCAGAAAGGGCCAATACAGGTTTTACACAGCCTTTTATAAAAGCTTTCCTTTGTAAAAACATAGTAAAGTGAAACAAAACATAGGTAAAGCCCAGAGGGTATGTTAAAGCAGGTATGGCACACCATGGTACCCTATCAAATGAAACCTGCTGAATAATGTTACCATAACATATTGAATTACATACTGCTTTGTAGTTCTCCATAAAGTTTACAAATAACTGACAAAAACTGACATTTTGAAAACTAACATGCAATACTGTACCAATATGATAGCTTACGGTAGACTTTTGCAATATCATTTGGTAGTTTCTTTGATTACATGATGTTAAATAAAAGATCTGCATTGTATTTATAGTAGAACATTATTGATCTGAGGGAAGACTATTGTTACTGACAGGGGGCTATAATGCCCGAAGCACCCTGGAGGTAACTATAGTCTTCCCGAGGGGCATCTATTTTTCCACTATGGGTGAATCTGCAGTACATATTTAATATATTAATCATTTTAGTGTTTGGAGCATCTTTCTTTTGTAGTATGTTTTTTCATTCATTTTCTGTTAAATCGCAGAATCAGTGTTCAACCATGGTCTCTTGTTGTGAGGAGTGCAGGGGAGAAAGGCGTTCCTTTGAAAAGGGGCGGGACTGACAGCGATGTGAACCAATCACATGACAGACAGAGACTATTGATCAGTTTTGTAAGGATGTTAGAGCAATAGTTAAATCTGTATACGTATATATATATGTAGACACACACACACACACACACACACACACACACACACATTTTTTTTGCTACCTGCTGATACTTTTGGCCATAGCTATATAACCCTGGGAAATGCATGGGTAAAATGCAAAATGAGTTTTGGAGCCCTGAATTGAAATGTAACTGTTTAATTCATCTATATATAAGTAAAATTAACTTGGACCCTTAAGAGTTAAGAACAACTGATTTTCTGTAAAGAAGAACAACGCGGGAGACCTCCTTCAGGTAATTCGCTCATAGTGATCTTTTTTTAATTCAGCAGCAAATGGAGGAGGAGAAAGGGGGTTAAACACGAGAAACTGTTCTTTTTTTTGCTCACAGCTGTTCCTTAAGTGAAAAATCACTCCAGTGACATTACACAATAGGGAGTGCGCAACCATCCAGTCAAGTAGTCTACTAATGCAAGAAACCACCACAGACTACAATCAGACCTAATCAAATGTTCTAATTTACTTTTGCGTGTGTGTAGAATCATTCCAGCATGTATAATGGCTGACGACTATTTTCAACGGAAAGTAATTATTATTTTTTCACAGGACCACAGTCATGCACTGTTTTGGGTTTGTTAAAACCTTAGTTGGATAGATACCTTATCATACGATTCTCAGCAACCAGGATCAAGAGAAAATGACAAAACCGCACAGGCTTTCAAAGCAAGAGGGCAGCCAGTTAGACAGAATGACAGAGAGAATGTAATCAGTGCTAGAACTTGGAACCACTGAGAGTGAAGGCAAACATCAGAACAAGGCAAGGAGGTAAAAATACAACATAGCATGAGGATTTATATTTAGCTATATTCTAGGAGGAGAACAAAAGAAATTAAAATGAAAACACTGCCAGGGACTGACTATTAACTTACAGTAGTTTAAACATACTTAAATGAGTATGCATATAGTTGATTTTTTTTTTTTGTGATCAATTATTTTTTTTTTTTTTTTTTAATAACAGAAACAAAGCACAAAAAACAATAATAAAATAAACTATTTACAGCATTGCCAATGTTTGCACACCAAAACAGCAACAAAATAACCAAGAAAAAGTTACTTCAATATTGCTATCCAAAAAACAAAATCACACACCAAAAATAGAAGCTAGTATGAAGGCAATGGAAAGGAAGCCCTTGTCATTTAAACATCAGCGTAGCCAAGTCGGCAGCGGTTGCACTCCATGCCTGTATAGCTGTCACACGTGCCTTATTAATCCTGGCTGTGGAGCATTCCAAACAAACAGTGCTTCTAAACTCCGAGAGCCAGGTAGCAATCATAGGAGGAGTGGGGTCTATCCAAAGCCGTAAAATTGATTTCTTGGCTGCAGTTAACCCTGCCAGAAGTATCCTGCTCTGGTGTAGAGAAAGGCCCAGGGAGAAGTCATCATTCAATAGAATACAACCGTATTTTGTATGATCTGAACCTCCGTCAGCTCAGTAATAGTTTGAGCTCCACTGTCCCAGAACGAAGCCACAATCAGACATTCCCAAAACATGTGTAGGTATGAGCCCACTACACCAGCCTGACAAACTGCACAGAGCGGACTAGGGGACCTCTTCATTTTAAAAAGTATGTATGGAGTAGCATATGCCTTATGGATAAGTTTAAAGTGTATTAATTGGTGAGCTGAGTTCTTGGAAGCTAAAAACGTATTGTTCCATACATTGTCCCAATCAGGAGAAAAGCCCAGCTTTTCCATTTCACTCGCCCAAATTTTTGTAACTGGCAGAGTATTACATGCTTGTTTTAGCAAGTGTCCATAGATAGTTGAGACTGTCCCTCGTGAACAGCTGTCTGTCACCAGCCAGTCTATCAAAGGATGAGGACATACACCTGAGTCCCAAGGAACCCCATATGCAAGTAAAGCAGACCTTAGTCTTAAATACAGAAAATAAGAGAAACCTGGGGAGAGAAGTCTTCCTTGAGTTCCTGGAACCTTCGAAGGCCTTTACTGTTAAAAATAACTTTAAAACTGTGTACACCGTTATTTGACCAGACAGGGTATATAAAAGGCTTACCTCCTGTCAGTAAATGATTATTATTCCAAATAGGAGACAAATGAGAAAACTTAAATGGACCTCCCATCATTTTTCCACATTGTACCAAGTTTTTAATGAATTTGCAACAATAGGGCCAAATTTGGAATTTAAGCTTTTCTTGGGGATGCCAGTAAATAATAAGTCCTGTAGTCTATGTGGGTGAACTATAACTGCTTCCAAATTACGCCAGACGACCTTTGAGTCTATGTTGGTCCTTGTTTTTAAGACTCTAACTTGAAAAGCCCAATAGTATAGTTTAAGATCAGGAAGGGACAATCCACCATTGACCTTTGTACGTAAACTCTGAATTTTGTAAAAGAGAAGTATTAAAACACCATCTCTTTGCACGTTGAGGGCGTATTGTAGGTAATATATTACACAGTACAGGGAAATGATCCAAAATTAATATTGGCAGTATGTCAATTTTTGTCACATATTCAACAAGTGTAGATGAGGTAAGAATATAGTCAATCCGAGAATAGTTTTTGTGTCAGGCAGAAAAGGTGTAGTCCCTTGCATTATCATTCTTCAAACGCCAAATATCCTGCGAATTAGTATCTCTAATAAAATTATTAAAAACTACTGCCAAATTCAAACAATTATCATCTGAATTGGGATTAGATCGATCTAAAACCGGATTGCTTACTGTATTGAAATCTCCACCTATTATTAACTGATGCTCGGAAAAATCTAGACAAGCATTCGCTATACCAGGAAGACAGTTAATATCATAGTCATCAGGGATATAAATAGAAACAAAAGCAAATTTAACATTGTTCAAGGAACCTGGCAAATAAACAAAACGCCCTGAGTCGTCACCCCCAGATCCTTCAACAGAAAGTTTTAGTTTCCTATTTACCAATATAAGAACCCCCTTAGTTTTATTAGTTGCAGAAGAGTATGCTGTAACACAAAAGTGTTTATTTTGAAAGCAGTGAATGTCCTCAGATTTAAGATGAGATTCCTGTATTAATGCAATCGATATCCTTTTACGGTGCAAAAAATCTAAACACTGTGCGTTTAACAGGAGTATTTAATCCACGGACATTCCAAGATAGAATATTAATATCAGCCAACATGGTGAATCCACAAACTAACACCTCTCTCTAAGGAAAACAAACAAAATTAAGACAGACATAGGGTGCATTCTACTAGTTGCAGCAAAGAGCACATTGTATGAAAAGATAATATACCAGTTAAAATAGATATCGCACAGATATGGTATGCAAAACAGTACAATATAATTGTAGGCAAGCACTGGCAAATAGAACAACAATAAAGAACAGATTCGTAGAAAGTCAACACTGAGACATATTAACGATAAACACAAGGCAGTCAGCAGAGAGGTAGAAATTACTCTCTTATCTGCCAAAAACATAAAACTTTGCTGATTCGTGACCGCTCAACACAGCAAGGTAACACTCTGATCTCTAAACCCCCGCCCTGACTCCAAGTCAACCGCAAGACAAAAAATATCTGTATATCGGCTTATTATTTTTTTAACCTTATACACCTAACCCTGAAAAAACCGTGAAGTTCTTCCCGAATCACTTGTCTCATTAGGGGCTGCAAATCCCCGAGCTGTTTGTTTCAGTAAATCTGCAACAGTAGAAGTAGCACGCAGCTGTGACTCGGGGAGGTCGGCACTCATATCCTTTAACTTTTTCTTTAATGGTGAGGAACTCATGTCTTTATCACGTTTCATTGCCATCTCTGATATTTTATTGAATTAAGTGGCTGAAAAATGCCCGGATAAAGTTTAAAGGCAAAAAATAACTGTCGGGTGGAAGGGAACAGCAGACTCAGACGTCCATTCCTGTCTTCAGGTGACGTGATCCCCCATATAATTGATTTTTTAATAACCAGGATGCTAGCTCCATTGTTCTTACCTGTTTTGAAAATAATTTGTGGTTTTATTTGCATGAGTTGCTTCACTTGTATTGGTTTTGTGTTTTTGTTAAACTCTTAATTGTGTCTGTTTTAAAAATACTTTATCATAGGTCCAATGTGTGGTGGTTTGATTTTAAACCTCAATTTGTTCAATTGCTAGTGTTTCCTTACTGTTGTTAACACCACAAGCACTAATTCCCTAAAACAATACAATTTTATTTAACATAGCACCTCAAAACACTCCATTCTAAAAGTTTACCACAGTAAAAGCATAGCAAAGCATAATGAAGAATAGTGAAAGCATGGTAGAGCATTGAAAGGCATTATAAAGCTGAGAGAGGTGTGGTAAAGCATATTAAAACTTGGCATTGTATAACCATGTGAAAAACGTACAATAACTGTGCAAGCTCAATATAGCAAATGCATGGTTTTGAGAGAAGTGTAAACTTGGTTGCTTTTTTTGCAAGGAAAATCCGCCCCTAACTAGCATGTCATCAGAAAGCGCATGGCTTTGTGTGTTATTCTCCCATGTCGCTTCTTTTGCTTTGGCATCTCAGTCACGCGCTGGGATACCGAAATGAGAGCTGACCTCGTAGAGCCTGGAGAAAGGGCTACCCTCAGCCACAGATTCCCTGAGGTTCCTTCTACATCAAAAATTGTGACTCTTTCCCCCAGCGAAGTAATGTTCTGGGGGATGGGCCGTGTCTCAGCTGCTCATTTTCTTACATTTTTCAATATTTTGGGGGTAGGCGGCAGTGCGCCACTGTGGGGTGCATTAATCATTATTATTATATTTCCATTCAACGTTTGGCAGCCTCGTCTTTTGGCCCATAGCTACTTCCTAGCTGCGTCACTGGGATGTAAACTTGGTTGCTTTTCTGCAAGGACAATCTACCAGTGGCCAACACGTCATCATCAAGCGCATAAAGGCTCTGTGTGTTATTCTCCCATGTCACTTCTTTTGTTTCAGCTTCCTCCTCCCCAGCCACCACCTTGCAGCGTGCCTCACCCCAGGGAGAGGTGGCTCATAGCCACTTCCTATCTATCCTATTGAACTGAACTGCATTGCAAAATGACTAAACATCCTTTAATCAAATGATTTGTCATTGTTATAAACCTGGGGGGGGGGGCAGAGTTATTTTTATTATATTAGTGTTATTGTTGTTTTATAAAACACTTACCTGTTTTCAGGAGTGAGTGGCTGGCTGGCTGTGCTCTGGAGACAAAATGGAGGGTACAGAAAGCTGGTAAGGCTTGTCTAAATTGCCTGAGCTAATTAGCACACCTGAAAAAGGGGCGGTGCTTCAGATACCAAAGAGGTGCTTTGTAGCATATGAGGAGAGACTCATAACTGTAGCTGCGTACAAGATTGACTGTAGACAGAAATAACTCTAATTGAAACCATCACAGTGTGAAGCCTAGCGAAGTGAGAGTGAGAAGTGGCTGGTGTTATTTTTTCCTTTTGTTTAGTGAAAATTAACAAGGAGCTCCTACACCTTGCACCTGGGATATATTAAATAAAATGACAGTTTTCTTACTGTAAATAAATTGCTCTGGTTGCTTTTCACCGTATGCCGAAGTGTCTGTGCCATCCTTGACAAAAATACCTAAGGAACTTTAGTTTGGCTGACTGAGAGAGCGAGGGCTCTGGTCATGTAATGTTTGTATTGTTTTCTCTTCACAATGCAACATTATTTAAAGCCAGGTAAATATACAATACATTGTTTATATGCCAAAAATGTATTTATACTACAAAAATTATAAAAACCTGTTTGACACATTTAGTAAATGAATTACCAGACAGTCATAACAACTGTTTCGTAGGACAAGCCAAGAGAAAGAAATATAGCAAGTAATATAACACGCTACTTTTTTATTAAGTACTAAAGGACACACACACACACACACACACACACACACACATATATATATATATATATATATATTTTTAAGAAACTACTAGTGAGCAATTTTTTCAGTAAAATGAAGCATCCACAGTGTTTGACGGTTGTCTGAGCTGCTGGAGTGAATCATTTGCAATCCTATATTATGGATGTGTAGTCTGTTGTGGGATCCTGTGTGTGTGTGTGTGTGTGTATATAATGTACTATTATACACATACATTCTAGTGCCACATCGATGATTTTGGTGGCCAATTAGCGTCTACTCTATTTTTATCCAAATAACCGCCCATTAAAGGAGAATATTGAAAAATAAACGCCCTGGCACTATTTTGAGTGAATACAATATATGTAAGGTAGATGTAATGCCTAGACCTGCAATCCTCATGTTATAGTATAACAAGTTGGGTATACAGGAGATGCGGTAAACCATTTTACCATTTAACCATGCTAGTTTTATGGTCAATCACTGGATAGCATGACTGGTTGTGCTGTATGACCATTATCTGAAACTCCATTATCTGGCAAAGAAAATGTATATGAGTCTGAAATGGCTAACCTTTGTCGGGGTTGGCCAAATCCAGGTGGACTATTGCATAAGTTCATGATTGAACCATGATGAAACCAAAGTGTAATATAATTAAAACATGACAACATTGTTGCAGAACACTTTGCATGAATTATCCTTAGAGACAGCGAAAGGGCCCAATTAAAATTGGAACAGGTGGTTTACACAAAACGACCATATTTCTTGATTAAGATATCTCATCTAATTAAACTCCACGCTCACAGTATGCTTGGTTGTGTTAGCTGTGCACATGCTTGCCTGGGATAGTTTTGCAATGATGTAATGGATGTTAGGATCTAGCTGGGCTGTTAACAAGGTACCTAACCTCCTAGATATATGTGGTGTGTGTACGCTTGGGAATAAAGAGCCAATAAAGTACAATTTCTTTTTCACTAGGGACCCGGGCAGTCATGGCTGTCCCATTAGAAAAGCAGGTAATAATTGATGGCTGTCTGAATATGGCATCGATAAGGACAGTCTGTCTCTTTTGAGATTTGCACAGCAGACACTGCTCTAGACATTATTGATGAGGGTTTTTTATCTCTAAGACAATCTTGAGTGACCCCAGGGACTGACTTTCATTAGACCTTTAACCCTTGTCTGGTGTGTGGTTTCCTTTTCTAAATTGAGTTCCCGTGGATGTATTGTTATGACTAAGTTAGATTTTCACCTTGAAAAATGATGTACCGACAGTTATTCCTGAGAAATACAACACTGATTCTGTTATCCTTAGGGGCAACACACTACCTCCAGTCAAAAACACTAAACACAAATGGGAGGTACTGGAAAAATACTGTTTCAGGGTAAGGTGGTTAACGCTCAATGCTTAGTGAAGTGTGATTCATTTTCTTTCAAGCCTGCAATATATCATAGATTAGGGTCCTGTACAATCAGTTACACATTACATTGGCTTCTGATTTATAGCACTACAGTATTCCTTGCGTGAAGATCACATCTGCATCAAACACCAATCTTGGGCAGATTCATACATGTGTTTGGATATACATACTGTGTATATAGAGCAGTATAATTTTTTTAGTGGATAAACAAACTAAATAAAATGGCATAATTGGTACCAAACCAAGACTGTATCATCATGGTCAGGGTAGCCCTGAGAGACACTGAACTGGCTGATTCATTCATTCTGTAGAAACCACTAGAGTATACGTTATATGAGAACAATACAAAGTCAATAAGTTCCTTTTAGAGCTTTTCATGATCCATGCCAGAGGTTCCAAACTCTTCATCCAGGACTGCTTATGGGCTGTTAGTAAAGATGGTCTCCAAATTATGTGACTGCATTTACTCGTTACATGTGAGACTATTCTGTGTCTCATAACATCATTTACTGTCTATTCCTAAGGTGATGAAATATTTCTGGGACAATGTCTCAGTGCTGAAATCATGGACATAATGGCACACTACCTTAGTGTTTAGGGGGTTCATTGCAAAGGATTGCTTCTGATACCGGAGGTCATGCCAGTGCTAATCTATTATACTCAAGCTGAACTCTTGGTGCAGACTTGTGGTTTTGTGGCAGCTATTCAATGACACAGCTGTGCACTTGAAAACCTGTTTCTTTAGTCCTTTCGTCATTGTAAACAATGGGTTTCCATTCTTGAAGTGGTTTTGATTAACATGAAAAGGGGTTTCTGGGGGCAGTAGAGTGGAGTTTAAACTAGCTGAGATTCCAATCTGCAAGCTCCTTAGATTAAATATTAGCAAGTCCCAAATACCTGCAGTGTTTTCTCATTCTGTAGGATTGGTATTGGGTGATCAGGAGTGTGCAGATAAGTTGCATATACATATCAAGTTGTTGGCTGCATGATTTCTGTGTCAGTCTGCAGGTATGCTTGCTGTGTTCCCCGTTCCCCATTATGTATAAATGTTTTCACATATGGAACTGTCTTGAAGGTTTATGAACTTGTAAATCCATGAGCTGGAAACATATTAAAACTGAGTAAGCTGGGAGCTATCTAATGTTGAAAATGTGCATTTGTACACCCGGTAGGGTGTCCCAGTGGTATCACCATATGCATTAAGAAATCCCTGCATGCTTTTCCAGTTACCACACACTGTTCTGTTACCTTAGTAACCTCTTGAAATATTTGTCATAATACAGGACGATGACGATATGGTTGTAATTTTGCCAAACGTGTTACAGCAACCTCTACTAAATGATAAAGGCAGCTATTTCTCAAGTGGACTAAGGAGTGTTGCTGAGGTCCTTATGTCAATTACCTCAATTATATTGTTGTTAAAAAGCCCTTGAGACAAGCTTTAAAATAATGCCACCGCTATCTCTCCTGGTCCTCCCTCATAGGGGCAGTTTTACCATCTTTAGACCTTGTCTCTAAGTGGGGCCTGATGTACACAGCTCTGCCTGTGCCTGCATGATACCTACCCTGGAACCCCTTTCTCCATGACTCAGGCTTGATGGATCATAAACCTCTAAGGAAAGACCTCCTCAGGATTGGATCCACTGAGTTGTGTTGTAGTTTAGGAGAATGTCATCAACATATTTAAAATCTAAGCTTTTCCCAAGAGTACACCAACATGCAATATGTGTTGTTTTTATGTCAATTATTCATATAAGTAATGATGGAGTTATAACTGTTAGACTCATTTTACAGAATCATTTCAAATTGATGACTTTTAGTTGAACTACTATACATAATGCAACTGAAGATTGATACTAGTTACTGGAAAACAGTTTGGTTTTCATGCCACTGTGACTTGAGGATGATTTATTAAATTCTCTGTTCCTTGCAATTTGACTTTAAGGTTTAGTGCAGTTCAATAGAGTAGCTTTGACAGTAATAGATGCTTTACATTTATGAACCAGGCAAATGGTTAACATTTATCACACAGATACAAATGATTGTTTCTTTTTCCATGTCCCCCTGCTTTATATCCGATAGTCTAGACCAGACCTTGATGCAGTAAATCTGTAGAGTCTTCACAGTGAAATTGCTTCTTTGATCCCAGTGCACGCACACGCTCTGACATCCTATCCCTTCTGCGGCTTCTATTGGTACAGCAGGAAGTGTATAAATAATACCTGCTTGTAGGCCTAGACAATAAAGACTGGGCTCCTGATCGGGGATAACCCATGTGTTCACCGTCAGCTGACACCACAGGAGGCACTGTGATGGTTGTGTGTTTTTCGAGGTGTTATCCTTGGGGCAAGATGCAGAAGCCAAGAGCCCAGCTGCTTTACAGATGTGAAGAATTGTGCTGCACTTGTTACAAAAGTATGGGGTATGGCACAGTGACACAGTGTAACAAAAACAGTTTTCTATTCAGACAAGCTTCAGGCAGTGTTTCATGTTACCATGCTATGTAACACCTCATTTACTTTAAATGCATAAAAGCTTGAACATTTGTAACCGACTTGTCTGAATGAGAGCAAGGAGCGAGTCACTTCTCTTGTCCGTTGGGTAGTTCTCCTGAACTTGTGTTAAGATTTACTAAAACATTTTCAGGTTATTAACCATTGTTGAAATGTTACAGGACTGCATTATGACTGATAAGTTGCAATGCAATAAAAATTCATTTTAGAGGCACGTGTTTTGTTATACTAGCGCTCACCTGAAGGTATGACTCACCCTGCACATCATGCAGCCGTGCTTTTACCAGGTGAGCTACACGGGGATGGCATTGTTAATTCATTAACTTCTAGGTTTTAGCAGTCAAGAGTAAAACAATGTTACACCTAAGTAAAGTAGACAGAAGAAAATAATTGGATACATTGATTAATAAATTGATTCTGGTGTTGGGTTGTTATTGTCCTCACAAGATTCTGCATATTCTGCTTTGAGTCTGTCGGTGGTAGACACAGGTTAAAGTTCAGTGTGAGGAAACTTCTTGAACTTTGTTTCTTCATGGGTGGCACTTGCCCCAAGCTGTTGTGAGGAACTCAACAGGAAAGGAGGTCACGGTGTCGGGACGGGTGAAGATTAATGGTCTGGGTCAGCGGCTTTAAAGTGAAATTCACACCATAACAGCTGGAGGGGAAGAGCTACGGGACACATAGATATTCATCCTTTTTCAGAATTGTTTGTTAATTTAACACATAAGAAAGTAGGTGGAATCATACAGTAAAATGATAATCAATCTCCTGGGATGTCTTTTCATTTCGGTGTGGTCAGCTGCCTTCGGGCAGTCCTTCAAGTCATTATCTGCCAGTTAGAGACCTCTATGTCGGTCACTTCATTAGCACCCCTCTACAGACAACGTATATGTGCAGTTTTACATTAGCGAAAGAATACATTCAACAAAGCATCATTTTAAGTTTGAAATCGGATTTAATTTATTTATTTATTTTTTTGGTAAAAGAATAATTAAGCCACTTTCTAAGTACAATAACACACTTCAAGGTGTGGGTTGTGCTTACATGGTATTGCTTACATATGTTTCCTCCCTGTACTGTCTTTGACAAATTTGTTCTAGTACTGTAATATCCCAATTGAGCATCTGTTGACTACTTTAAAGCATAAGCATTACCCTGTAAAACTGTAAAAGTGCTCTGGGAACAAACAGGGCAATGCTGAGCTACAGCACTGAAAGTGGCGAGTTACCAGGAAGCAGCATCTGTCTAAACCCTTT
Organism: Polyodon spathula; assembly: GCF_017654505.1. Classification (NCBI taxonomy): domain Eukaryota; kingdom Metazoa; phylum Chordata; class Actinopteri; order Acipenseriformes; family Polyodontidae; genus Polyodon; species Polyodon spathula. The sequence continues at coordinate 5,151,376 of NC_054566.1, read as the reverse complement.
AGTGTTGTATTTGAAAACCCGCTTTAAAGACATGCTGTATTTCCAATAGTGCCCTATTTCAGGATTTGCTAATCGTTTGCTTGTTTTTCTTTTAGGTTTGCCAAACCAAAGTATTTGATCTAAGTGATGGGGTCTCCCAGTATGCCTGGTTCCCTTGTGGGGATCCTGCCCAGCAGCAGTCCTTGATGCGGTCCAGTTACTGGCTGAAGGTATGGGAAGTAGCCCTGGGGTGTCATTTAAATGAACAAATCAAGCAAGCTTCAGGATGCTGGCAGTTCTGTTTGTACTTCACACTTTAAGTAGATTATGTGTCTTAAACTTGCAGCCATGTAGCAGACAATATTGACCCCTGTTGGCAATAAATGATGCAATGATGACTCCCAAGAGTAGCTAGTGGAATGCAGCTGTCACACAACTGTAAACAGCTGCAGCATTACTATTGGGGTTCGGTGTTAGAGGGATCGTGGGTCTGCACTGTAGAGGAGTTAGTCTTGGATCTATTGTATGTTGATGTATGTTGGTTGTGGTTTACTGTTAATATTCTTGTTGTAATGTTCCAATAGGCTTATTTTGCCCATCCAACGGTGGCTGCTGCAGTCATTATTCACCTGGCTGCAGATGGGACCAGCTTTATGGACCAAAGTCAGAAGACCATCACAGTGCAGCTGGTTGATACCAAGGATCAGACTCACGACCTGGGTAAGAGGTGCAGGCCAGAAGAAGCTACAGAGGAGACATCATTCCTGTTTTGCCTATCATGGCATCTCACAAACAGGCTAAGATAGTCACTGCTTTTCATCATGCCATTATGCTGTACTATTCTTTGCTTTTGCAATGGCATGATTTTTCATGAAAGTTTCAGCTTAAACCCTGATGTGTGTTATTAGCCTGTAGATAAAAATCACCCTTGTAAGAGTGCCTCTCTACTGCTTCTGTTTAACAGGGTTCCAGGTTCTGAGCTGCTGGAACAACCCCCTGGTCATCCCAGTCATTCATGACCTAAGTCTGCCTTTCTATAGGACCAAAGCCATCACCATTGCCTTTTCATCCCCGTATGTTGCCATCTCCGGGGTGGCCCTGCGCTCCTTCCAAAACTTTGACCCCATCACTATCAGCAGCTGTCAGAACGATGAGATCTACAGTCCCACCGGGCAAAGGTGAGACAGGGTCTTATTGGTGCGTTCTGGGCTGGTAAAGGGACCATTTTCTCTCTCGGTCCGCTCTCATGATGGTTTTAGTGCATTTGCAGTGCAGACCAATGGCTAGAAAGTCACCTTACATTTATCAATTATTAACAAGTTAGTCAACTCAGCTGTTTACTAAACATCTATTCAATTCCAATACCAGACAACACATTTACCATGTTATGTTTTCAATAGACAGCAGCCATTTTACATTTTGGTCTTGGCGGATCCTCCATTGGCCTTAGAGACAGTAGCCTTATTTTTGGATAGTCTCTGTCTATGCCAAGTTCAGGACTCCAATCGCATTCTCAAGAAGCTTTATCTTGCTACTAGGTTTCTTTGTAACAGTTCCACTATATTTCAGTCTCCCAGAAATACAGGTGATACTCATGACCAGCATTGCAGATTGCAATGATAACTAGGTGGGATTTAATCATGCAATATACTGTCCAGGATGTTCTGCAAGGATTTGCACATTTTTACCATTTGCTTTTTAAGCTTGCCCGTGGTTTTCCCATTTTGTCACTATTGGTTAATACATTACACTGTTGAAGATGCTAAACATCTGTCAAGTTGTCTCTGCTTTACTTTGCTGCTGTTTCCTACATTGTATGAAACGTATAACAAAACATGCAGAAGTACGAGCAGAAAAAGCATACTATGTGTTGTTTTTTTAAACTGATCTTACGCTTGGACCGTGATTGTGTTTATCCTGGGTGGCCTGTCTCGATCTTAATTCACTTAGGAGGCAAAGAAAATGATCCCCAGTAGGGAATATGGAAGAAGGTATGTAACTTTAAATGAACCTCCCCTTGCTATAAACGATAGCAGATCTTTTGGAAGGGGCACTGGGTGGGAGGTGGAGGGCACACAAGCCACAACAGTAAAGTGAAATAAATAAAGGCAGACAACAGTACAAAAGTACAGTGGACTCAAACTGTGCCAGCTAACAAGTCTAGCAACGATCTCAGTCGGTTTAGTAGCATATTCCTAGAATCTCAGCTTGTGTTGTTTAATAAGAATGCTAACAATCATAAACCTAGTAATAAGAATAGAGGAAAGTGCTGGTTTTGACAGTAGTTTTCTGTATGTATCTGGCACCCTGAAGCATGTGAGATCAAGTTACACATGAAAGCTGCACAAGGATGTCTAGCCAGATCCCAGTTTGAGAACTGGACTGAACTCAGAGAGGCAGGCGAGCCAGAAATACTTTGAGGAGGAACAGGGGGCCTTCACTGTTTCACAATTACCAACCTTTTTAATGTCTTAGAAAGAAGGCACTTCTCCACATTCCTCCATGTCTCATTTAGATCCAAACCTGGCAGTGTCCAGTGCTTCAGATTTCACTGCTAAGATTTCAGCAGCAGAGGGTTTTATATTCAGGCTGAATTTTGCTTGATAGACCAGAATTTAATATGCATTTCTTTCTATCAACATGATTTCTATAGACTTTGTTCAGTTGGTTTGTTCTACTGATTTATATAGGGTTTAGTAATGATGTGTATAGAACTCCTTTACAAGCCTCACTGTCCTTGAAACCAGGCAATACACGCTGCATTTTGAAAAATGGTTGAGATACTGCAAACAAATATATACAACATTAGTATCTCCTCATGCAAGCCCATGTGCAGTATAATGTACACCAAGTGAATGCATTGCACAGCTACCAGCATAGCAAAAGGATATGAAGAAAGTGTTCTTTCTCTTTATTCAACACAAGGCCCTTGTATTCGTTCTTGTAGTTTACTGCTGAATAAGAGAGTGCTTATAACAATTATTAGCAATGCAGTGTTTGATTGGGAAGGGTGCTTCTAGGTCTCAGGAAGCACTCCAAAAACCTGTGAAGATAGCCCTAGAAGTGCCTTGTGTGAATGGGCTTTAAATTGTGCTTTTATGGGTAATTAAAATGATTTATCAAGTAGAAATGTCTAAATAGAGGAATTGTTTATTACAACTGATCTGTAAGAACAGAATCGTGCAAATGCAATCCATGCAGTTTGTTGAGAGAAGGTTTTATTGTTTTCTCAAATGAGATTTCCACTTCCTGTTTCTGTGCCTTGCCTACTGTCCATGCTGTTATGCATTTCTTTGCATTTGTTGGTATGTAGGAGTTATACATTCTATATCGTTTAATAAATATTAAGGCAAATGCTGTTTTAAAGTCTTAGGATGATGATCTAAAGAAATAGTTCATTTGTTTGGGATAGAAAACACACACCCACACATACATACATATTCTGGCATCGATGTTTCTGAAACTTGGATTCTATTTTCTTTTTTTTTCTAGACTGGCAGTGTCTGTTTTATTTTTCCCCAGCATAAACCCCTTCTCTGCTGGAGTAAACCAACACTAACTGTTCCACAACTGTGTATCCTCAAACAGTAAACACGTGAAACACAATTGATAAAAAAAAAAGGTCCACTTTACCTGAGTGTGTGCGAAAGAACATTTGAAAAGAAAAATTAATATTTTAAGAATAAGAATATTTTAAGTGTATCAGCCCCACTGCTTCGCTCAGCAGTGCCTGATCTAGCATTCCAGAGTCAAGCAGAACTGCGCCTCAGCTGGACCTCGAGGTCCTGTAGATACAGCAGGGAGTTGAGCAGCTTCCTCGAAGCGCCTTCACACCAAGCACTTCCTTCTGGAGAAGTGGCCCCTCAGCCTGGCTGGTAAATAGAAAATCAGATGCAGATGCTTAGTGCTGTTTGTGCCAAAGATCTGTCGCTTGTAATATTGTTCTGCAGTTCTACATTACACCAAGTACCTGACCCCCCCCAAATTTGTTAACAGTGTAGCTTAGCATAATCCCAAGTTTTATATTCTACTTTTGGAAATAGTTTTAGTTGAGGATTTAGGTGCACATGTGGAACCATCTGTCCAGTTTCTGGAGCACACGTGCACATCTCAGAGCTGTCCCCTGCCCAGTAGAGGAGAGTATGGAGGGGGTATTCTGTACATCACAGAGCTTTCCCCTGACTGGTAGAGAGAATGGAGGGAGTATTCTGCACATCATAGAGCTTTCCCCTGACCGGTAGAGGAGAGAATGGAGGGGGTATTCTGCACATCACAGAGCTGTCCCCTGACTGGTAGAGGAGAGTATGGAGGGGGTATTCTGTACATCACAGAGCTCTCCCCTGACCGGTAGAGGAGAGAATGGAGGGGGTATTCTGCACATCATAGAGCTTTCCCCTGACCGGTAGAGGAGAGAATGGAGGGGGTATTCTGCACATCACAGAGCTGTCCCCTGACTGGTAGAGGAGAGTATGGAGGGGGTATTCTGTACATCACAGAGCTCTCCCCTGACCGGTAGAGGAGAGAATGGAGGGGGTATTCTGCACATCACAGAGCTGTCCCCTGACTGGTAGAGGAGAGTATGGAGGGGGTATTCTGTACATCACAGAGCTCTCCCCTGACCGGTAGAGGAGAGAATGGAGGGGGTATTCTGCACATCATAGAGCTTTCCCCTGACCGGTAGAGGAGAGAATGGAGGGGGTATTCTGCACATCACAGAGCTGTCCCCTGACTGGTAGAGGAGAGTATGGAGGGGGTATTCTGTACATCACAGAGCTCTCCCCTGACCGGTAGAGGAGAGAATGGAGGGGGTATTCTGTACATCATAGAGCTGTCCCCTGACCGCTAGAGGAGAGTATGGAGGATGTAGGAAATGGAAATTTGGGTCAAATGAAGGTGGAAGGGGCTATATGAATATGAGGAACTCTGATACTGTGGTTCTGTTGAAGCCCAGCAAAAAAATTAAATAAAGCCTTTTTTTAATTTTTTGGCAATACAAGTATGTTACAAGATGTTTCAATACAGCAACTCCAATCAAAATGTTGTACAGGCAGGACGAGTAAGCATAAGCTATAATGGTCACTCTGTTCTGCTGGTAAACAACAACGCTATCCTCCCTAAGGAGCTATTATTGGCTCCAAAAAATAAAGATAAAAATTATTAAGGTTAGTAGGATTAACTGACACCAAAATGCAGGGGCGTCAGAAGTACCAATTTACGACTAAGACACGGTTTCCTTGTTGATGTCAATAAAGCCAGAATTGTAAACTTGGTTGCTTTTCTGGAAGGAGAATCCGCCCATAACCAATACTTAATCAGCAGGCACATAAAACCTCTGTGCACTATTCATTCTTGTCACTTCTCAGTCGAGCGCTGGGAGGCTGAAACGGGAGTTGCTGGGCTCTCTCCCTCGGTGCAGTCATGGTCTTGGGGACGGGCCGTATCTCAGCTGCTGATTTTCATTAAATTCAATATTTGCTGGTTAGGTGGCAGAGTGCCACTGTGGAGAGCGTTAAATATTTTTCATTATTCATTCATGGTTTGGTGAACTTGTCATTTCAGGGAGAGGTGGCTACAACCACTTTTATCTGCAGCACTGGGATGCATGTATCTGTTCATGTATTTCCAGCCGGTCTCGTGCAGGTAGCCGTAGTAGACCCGCAGATGAAACCTCCGGCCAAGTATATATATTTCACTCAAAAACACCTAAGATTAATATATTTATGAAGTAGTTTACAGGCAATCATAAGTGGCATAGAACACAAGCGTACCAATTTATTTCGATTTGACAGTATTGCAAACAATCCCAGATGAAGTAGATAACAAACAAAATAGCAAAATAAAGAAGAGAAAAAAAAAAACAACCTTTTTGCCAAAGATCTTAAAGGACTTAAACAAAACGTAATCACAATCCAGCTGGAGAGGTGAATAAATGATTTGACCTCACAAAGTCAGTTTGTAAATGGGGTAAATGTTGCGAAGAAATGAAGTGAGCCTGTAACATAAACTTCTGGGAAATGTAGCTGTATTGGGTTGACCTGGCAAGGCTACTGCCACTAACTAAAGGGGCAGGTGAATGGATCGGTTCCCTTACGTATGTAGCAATCGGAGTGCTATTAAGCAATCACAAACACATATAAGGAGCATCCTCTGGCAGAGTCAAAACGTGCAGTCACAAGAGCAAGCAAGAGCAAGCCTGGCTGCATTCAGTTCAACATGTGTGCAAGAGCTGGGGAGATTTATAGTACATGCATCCAATAAACTAAGAGAACGCAGAGGAGTATAGTCAATTAACAATTGATTACGTGTAATTCAGTCTGGGTAATTATTACTGTATCACTGTTTCACATTTAATTATCTGGTAATTCCTGTTCCTTATCATTGGATAAAGCCTTCTTACAAAATCTTACAAAACTAGAAATAACCCACTTGAGTACCTTTTTGGATTTTTCTTTATTTCAATGTTGTAAGTTCTATCTGTGTTTTTCTACTTTTATAAAAAAAAAAAAAAAAAGCTAGACAGATTAGATTTAAAGGCTTTGTGAACCCTCCCCCCCACCCCCCCACACACATCCGTGAACTGTTTTTGTGTTTGTAACTGCTAATTGCTACACATGTCCTGTCTCAGCTTTGTGTCTGTGGAACTGAGTGGAACGGCCTGCTGAGCAATCACACTGCTGAATAGATCAGAAAGCTGTGCTTGAGAAGTGGCCCTCCCAAGGCTTCCCTAAGAAGACTTAGAAGTAATGGAGTTTTATTACTGTGACCCAGCCAGAACCTCTGGCTCCTCTCCTAATGGAATGCATCAGAATCACTTGTCTTGTCTTGAAACACTGCAACAGACAGTATATGTTTGTAGAAGTCAGGTATGCAAGTTAAGGTTCAGATATATTCAGCTCCTCAGTTTGTCCACATGGTTTTAACAGAGGGTAGTAATAAAGCAACACTGAGGGAAAACTCGTCAATATTTCAGAATCAAAAGTCCCGGCTTTTAGTGAAAGATAATGCAGACAGTGCTCCCTGGCTTTTATTAATTTTAACATTAAGCTGTCAAATGTGTTTCAGTAATTAAGCAACACTCATTAAGCAGAACTCCCGTATATATATGTAAGGAAACATTACCTTTCATCACTCATGCTGCCACACTGTGGCCTCCAGGTCTACTGTTTCTAAAGTTTGGGAACGAGGTCTGTGGAAAGCGACCAGTCTGATTTCTGTGGAGCAAGTGGATGAGGAGGTTGTACCTTTGTTATTGTTTTGAAGCAGCTGAAGCCCTCGTCAGTATTCTGACTATATAGATATCTCTCTGTTTCCATACATGTCCATACTGTAAGAGCAACTTGGCACACAGAAACAGCAGAGGATGGTATGGAATGGTGGCCACCTTGCGTCAATAGTGATTTCGTAGTAGATTGAATAAAATGTGTTGCATGTATAGACATGGACTCTATGACACAAGCTGGCAATTATAAAACACAAAGAAAGCTGAGCTACTTCCCAGAGCCCATTGTGAGGTGCATAGAGCACAATGCAGTGAATGGAGCACACGGTTCCCACTAACACTTCTAAAAAGCCCTTCATTGGAACTCATTTGACAGTAGTCTAGATGTTGATGTAGACATTTCTTATTATTCTAAATGAGAACCACAAAATGTTGAACTCAGTGACTCGATTCATTGAAATGTTTTGTGTTTACCAGGGCAGTCCCTTAATCACTTCAATTAGATACATCATAGAGATTACAAGGGTGTTAACCGTGGTTTTAAAACCTGTTTTCTCGTCTGTCTTTTTTGCTGTAGTGATGTTATCACTGAACTCCCCTTTTTCGTCTGTTGTCTGCTAGTATTGTATTCTTCAGTTTGAAATAAGCAGCTATTTTAAAGACAGCACTAATAATTTTGTGTTGTCATTCAGACTCCAGTGGTCTCGCTGCAATCTGCCCCACAGGAGAGTTACCAGCATGCTGCAACGGCCTAGGGCTATTGGAAATATCAGTTCAGAACAGAAGAGCGAGCCAGTGCTATCAAGTGATCTGCCACTTTCATTTAATGTTCAGATACATCCAGCTCTTCAGTTTGCCCACATGGTTTCAACAGAGGGTAGTAATAAAGTTGTCAAGTGATCTGCCTCTTGATTTAAACTGCTTTTCAGTAGATGGTAGTGGTGCTAGAACTGAAGAGCTCAGTATTTTAGTTATTGAAATCAGACTGTTAAGTCTAGTAAGTATGATTGCAAACTGTATAAAAAGGTAAAGGAACAGTGAGAAAAAATAAGAAAATGTAATTTGAAGCTACTTGAAGTACTCTTGAAAAACAATTCAGATTTGTACCTAGAAATCTTAAATCTGCATTTTTCATGGAGGTTCTAATACTATGAATTCATCAGGAATGCCTTTAAAAAATGTTCTTGGTTTTCCAGTTGCATTCATTATTCTTGTGAGGCCACTGAATGCCAAGAGCCGCTCATCAGAAATGCAGATCTGGACTGTGTGAGCCGGGACTTCTTCAACGGTGACCAGTGCACCCTGACCTGCCACCGAGGCTACGTGCTGCAGCTGAACCGGGACGATGACATCATAAAGAGCCAGGTACGTGCCCTGTCTGCCCAGAGATCACTGCATCCATCTGCTGCCTTGATGAGCTTGGATTCACACACACACACACACACACACACACTCTCTCTCACACACACACAGACTAGCTTATGAAAACAGCAGTTAAGTTTTTTTTTTTTTTTTTATTGTTCTCCAGGGTTACGTTTACTAAGCAGTAAGGAAATAAATTAATGTTAACAGTAAATGGGGTGATCTGACGCATTAGCTTTGGTTTTTACTTGTTTTATGTAATTTTGGTAATCTGTTTCCTGGTGTGTTTGAAGGAAGAAATCGTGGGAATGTCTTTATCCCACAACACGTGTGTGTGTGTGTGTGTGTGTGTGTGTGTGTGTGTGTGTGTTAATGTGCATGTGTGTGTGTGCATGCGTGTGTGTGTTTTTGTGTGTGTGCGTGTTGTTATAATAATACAGCCCCACCTAAGTGACTTTAAAAAGCAGTTATTGTGGAAAATTTGCAGTGGTTCATGACTATTTCATGTAATAGATTTCAATTTTAAATGCAGATGGGTTTTCCAGGCAGCGCTTGGTGTCGAGATGATTTTTTATATAAATGTATTCAAACATGCTAATCATGCATGATAAAAAAAATAGTATTGTATAGATAGTCAATTTGAATGAAGCCTATAGTTTCAAGCCAATTGTAAATAAAATGACACCACTAGATTCACAGCTAAAGTAAAAACCTTTCATAAATAAATAAAGAAGCTGTTGCTTAAAAAATAGCTCTTAATTATATAAAACGGTGTCTTTTTAAGGCTTGTTACAATGAAGAAATGTAGCCATTTTATAGTGTAGGGTGTTTGGCACATTTGATCTGATTTGTACAATGGCTTCTTACAGCTAAGAATATCTGTTCAGTTCATTTTTTTTCCAGAAAGGTAGGTTTGTATTTTCTATTGATTTGATAGTTGTCAGAATCTGTCAATTCTATTTGCTGCTAAATTGTTTGAAGAAGCAGTAGCACACTGTGTCCTAATTGGAATTTTAGTGATTTTTTTTCTTGTATTCTCTAAAGTAGAGCCGTCAACACTCTGCAAGATGTTATATGCACAGTTCTTGCCATACCTGTGTATATACCCTGTGCAAAATGTTATATGCACAGTTCTTGCCGTACCTGTGTATATACCCTGTCCAAGATGTTATATGCACAGTTCTTGCCGTACCTGTGTATATACTCTGCCCAAGATGTTATATGCACAGTTCTTGCCGTATCTGTGTATATACCCTGTCCAAGATGTTATATGCACAGTTCTTGCCGTACCTGTGTATATACTCTGCCCAAGATGTTATATGCACAGTTCTTGCCGTACCTGTGTATATACCCTGTGCAAGATGTTATATGCAGTATGGTTCTGAACTTGCAGTAAAGACTACACAGCTGTGTGTGTAATAGATATAAACAAAAATGTGCTAATGAGTGACAAACCACTGCATGGAATATAGTGATTGGAACCTAAAGACAGTGCTGACTTGATTATATCCGAACTGGAGCAAACCGCATCTGCCTGGAAACCGTCAGGAGATGTCAATCTCTTACCTGATACTAATAGACCTCAGGGAGGCCCTCACTGTGACTGCAGCGCCAGAGATAGGAGGAGAGCTTGAGGATGGTTAGGGATGGGGGTTCAGGGAGGCCAGTGTCTAGCCAGCGTCCAGCCAGCATCCAGCCTGTTGCGATTCTACCTAGATCGATTGGCAGGACAGTCAAACTGAATCTTCCATAGAGGAGATAAGGGGTGGCTTGTGTCCCGTGGATTTTTACACCAATTCGATAGCAGTTAGAGACCCAACCACAGAAGCAGCTTTATACGGAAATTGTTGTTTCATTTCATCTACAGTACTGATAGTGACACTGCCTGCTAAAATTCAGGCAATTTATATTTTATCTGTATACGCCCATTCAGAATATTTACTTGTTTTTAACTTCTAACATGAGCTAGGATTCAGAACCAATATTACTTGTTTGAATACTGTTTCTGATTTACTGAATACAGAAATAACAGGAGGTACCTTATTTTACAAGTAATGAGACGCAGATACCCATTCGCTTTCTGCCAACCCCACCAGTGCACCAGACCAGAGGGGACCAGCGAGAGCCGAGGGTTAAGCGATGGATGGCATTGTACAGAATGCACATGATTGTGTGAACCAGACATTCAAGTGTTAAGCCTGTATGGTCCAGTAAGGTATGCCACTGACAGCTCCGTGCCAAAACATTCTTCACTGAAAGCCAGTCTGCTGAACCATCATGAATTATGTGCCCTCCCAATAATCCCTTGCCATAGCATTTTAGCTAATGTTAAATAAATGTCTGGCTAATCAATATATAAGAGCAAATGTAAGGTGAAACAGCACCATTAAGCTTACATTCTGCTCAAACATAAGTCTACTAGGGCCCAATTAAATTAGCTTATAGCTAGGAAAAAAGGGGGTTTTAGAAAAATAAACATACAATGGCTATAACAGATGCAGATCATGTGGACCCTCTCTGGTTGGTTTATGCGTGAATTAAAAAATATGTATTTTAATACACAGGTACAGCCCAAATCCAGCCCAACCCTGTAAATATTAAGGTGCATCTTGCTCTACTGTGCATTACTGTATACTGCTAATTGCACAATATACAGTTATATCTACAGCCAGTAGAAATGTTACTGAATTGAATTTGACTTGCTGTGTGTCATGTATCAGTTCCATACCCACTGGCTCCTCCTCCTTTAACTGAAGTAGGCTAATGAACCCTTTGCATATAACAGTGCATGAGAAACCACAGCCCTTACAAACATAGAAAAAGTGGCCTAATGTAGAAATGGAATACACGGAAAAATGGGTCTCAGTGATTGCTCATTCCAACTACCACTTTGCTTGGGATTCATCAACTATGATAAAGCCTCTGACTCTGTTTACACAAGATCTATATTAAGCTCTCTGAAAAAACAAGGAATTGAGACTTGATCAGCACCATATACAAGAATGCAACGTCCACAGTAAGACTCCATAAAAACAGCAACAAAATCAAGATTAAAAAAAGGAGTTTGTCAAGGAGATACAATTTCCCCAAAGCTCTTCACAGTTATCCCAGAAGACATTTGCATAACACTGAACTGGGAAAATAAGGGGCTGAAGATCAATGGAGCCTACTTGAATCACCTACAATTTGCTGACAACATCCTCATATTTACAAAATGCCCAGGCGAATTACAAACAAGAATACAAGAACAGCACGAGGCTAGCATGAAAGCAGGTTTGAAAATGAACCTGAAGAAAACTCACGTCATGTTCAATAAACATATCACTCCACAGGCAATTGAAGTCAATGGGATCAAGCTTGAAAAAGTCAATAACTACATATACTTAGGACAGTTAGTTTCAGCAACAGAGAAACAAATGTGCGAAATCAACGGAAGAGCGAAAATGGGCTGGAGTACCTTTAGAAGATTAAGCATAGTTCTGAAAAGGAAACTACCCTTATGCCTCAAGAGGAAAGTCTTTGACCAATGTGTGCTGCCAGTGCTAACTTACAGATGTGAAACCTGGACCCTCAATGCAAAAATGACTCAAAAATGACAAATGACTCAGCGGAATATAGAAAGATTCATGCTGGGAATAACAAGAGGAGATAAGAAAAGGAAGGAATGGATAAGAACGCAAACAAAAGTACAAGTGAAAGAACTGAAATGGCAGTGGGCCAGACATACAGCAAGAAGAATAGACCATCGCTGACCAAGGAGACACTACGTTGGATCCCAAAAGAGATAAAGCTACCAAGAAGAAGACCTCCAGGGAGATGGCAAGATGAAATTAGGAAAGACGCCAGAGCAATGTGGATGATGGACGCAGCAGACAGGCTTTTGTGGAAGAAACTTGGGGAGGCCTTCATCCAGCAGTGGATTGAAAAAGGCTGAAGATGATGATGATGATGAGGGATATATAGTACTGTGCAAAAGTTTTAGGCAGGTGTGAAAAATGCTGTAATGTAAGAATGCTTTCAAAAATAGACATGTTAATAGATTATATTTATCAATTAACAAAATGCAAAGTGAGTGAACAGAAGAAAAATCTAAATCAAATCCATATTTGATGTGACCACCCACAGCATCAGTTCTTCTAGGTACACTTTCACAAAGTCAGGGATTTTGTAGGCATATAGTCAGGTGTATGATTAAACAATTATAACAAACAGGTGCTAATGATCATCAATTCAATATGTAGGTTGAAACACAATCATTAACTGAAACAGAAACATGTGTGCAGGAGGAATAAAACTGGGTGAGGAACAGCCAAACTCAGCTAACAAGGTGAGGTTGCTGAAGACAGTTTACTGTCAAAAGTCATACACCATGGCAAGACTGAGCACAGCAACAAGACACAAGGTAGTTATACTGCATCAGCAAGGTCTCTCCCAGGCAGAAATTTCAAGGCAGACAGGGGTTTCCAGATTTGCTGTCCAAGCTCTTTTGAAGAAGCACAAAGAAAGCCAATGTTGAGGACCATAGACGCAGTGTTCGGCCAAGGAAACTTACTGCAGCAGATGAAAGACACATCATGCTTACTTCCCTTCGCAATCGGAAGATATCCAGCAATGCCATCAGCTCACAATTGGCAGAAAACAGTGGGACCCTGGTACACCCATCTACTGTCCAGAGAACTCTGGTCAGAAGTGGCCTTCATGGAAGACTTGGAGCCAAAAAGCCATACCTCCGATGTGGAAACAAGGCCAAGCGACTCAACTATGCACGAAAACACAGGAACTGGGGTGCAGAAAAATGGCAGCAGGTGCCCTGGACTGATGAGTCAAAATTTGAAATATCTGGCTGTAGCAGAAGGCAGTTTGTTCGCCGAAGGGCTGGAGAGCGGTACACGAATGAGTGTCTGCAGGCAACAGTGAAGCATGGTGGAGGTTCCTTGCAAGTTTGGGGCTGCATTTTTGCAAATGGAGTTGGGGATTTGGTCAGAATTAATGCTCTTCTCTATGCTGAGAAGTACAGGCAGATACTTATCCATTATGCAATTATGCCTAAATCCACAGAAGAACTGTGGTTAGTTCTCCAAGATGTTTGGGACAACCTACCTGCCGAGTTCCTTCAAAAACTGTGTGCAAGTGTACCTAGAAGAATTGATGCTGTTTTGAAGGCAAAGGGTGGTGACACCAAATATGGATTTGATTTAGATTTTTCTTCTGTTCACTCACTTTGCATTTAGTTAATTGATAAATATAATCTATTAACATGTCTATTTTTGAAAGCATTCTTACTTTACAGCATTTTTTCACACCTGCCTAAAACTTTTGCACAGTACTGTATATATATATATTATATATATATATATATATATATATATATATATATATATATATATATATAAAATATATATATATATATGCAGTGCCTATAGTACGTATTCACCCCCCTTGGATGTTTTCACAGTTTGTTGTGTTACAACCTGAGATCTTGATGCATTTAAATTGATTTTTTTTCCCTTTGATTTTCACAACCTACTCAACACATTGAAGAGGCAAGATCATTTTTATTGTGAAACAACAGTTAATGAAAAATAAAAAAAAAACCCTCAAATGTCTTGGTTATATAAGTATTCACCCCCCTGAGTCAATACTTGGTAGAGCCACCTTTGGCAGCAATTATAGCTGTGAATATAATACTATTGTTTCTTTATAAATATATGGCATGCGCATGCAGGCCTTTTGTTAAGTATGTCCAATCTGCAGCATTGGATATTAAAAAAATGGAAGTTCTATTTCTATGTTTATTTGCTTCACAGATATAGTCACTCCATATAGGTAGGTACCTGATTTTTTCTTTGAATTTGAATCTATGATTATGTTAGTTTTTATACAGCTCATGATCATATTACACAGTATTACGGGGTTGGCTTGTTTTTGCCAAGGTCTTGCCGGGAAAAACTAGAGGCATCTGTGTTGAATTACAGGCACAGTAGCCGGTGGTCATTAAAAAGCAGTTGAAGTGGAACATGCAGTTGTACATTTTTAGAAGGAAACTACTTGCACGCAGTGTCTCCCCAATAACTGCCCGTCCAGTAGGGACACTAGGAATGTGTTCAGGGGCTGCCTCCTCACATGGGTGGGGGGTGGTATCCAGACTTCCCCACAGGGGTGGGAGGGGTGAAGAAACAGCAAACACGCCCTTGTAGGCTGTCGACAGCTCTGTTTGCGGGCTGTGGTCTTCTTCAGTTCCTTCTACAACAATGGGCTGCTGTATCAATAGGCCTAACTGTACAGATGCAGGTGGACTTAGTTTTGACTGGCGATGAGGAACACAGATGACATTTGACTTCTGATCTTCAGTATCTTTAAGCCATTACTGATTACAAAGCAGACAACCTTTGTTGTGTATCTGAAAACAACACTGCAAACCATAGTTGTGAGCCGTGGTCATTCAATGTAATGATCATGTATCAGTATTGGTACGAGATATGTGGGGAGCCCACCAGCCCACATAAAAAGCCATTAGAAAAGGAGATTGCCCTTTCACCTGATGGTCTTTTACAAGAGCTGCAGCATTCACATCTCTTACAGTGCAGCATGAAACCTTTTTCTAAACATTTTGAAAGATATTTTCAAACCCTGTTTGTGTAACACTACAATACACAGTGCTGGTCACCCAAGCTACACATGTCTTTCTGTAAGCTTGCATACACGTGCATGACTTTCAGTGTACTTTTAGTTTTTCTGTATCTTTATTCAGTCTGTTTAAAGCCGGATTGGAAGTGACAGCACCTATATTAATACGTTTATCTTGTTAAAAAGGGACACGACAAAATCAAAGCTATTGAAACGGACTGATGTTCACAGACAGTCCAGATAAAAATCTGAATTTAGTGCCATAATTGCCTTCAATGAGCGTAATCCTCTCACAGATCTGACTGGAGTTTAAGAGGATGGTTCGGTGCAGTCTTACCAGCTGGGAATCAGCAGCTCACATGTTGACCCTCTGACATGTTAATAAAACACAATGGAATGCATTCATTGAAGCTTTTGCGTGCGCTAATGTTAAAAGGTGAGAGTGTCATGTCTGCCTGCTTAACAGGAAATGCTGTAAATCAGTCTGCTGACTTCATCCGATCCTTTAATCAGCTGCTGGTCTTTTCCAACGTGTTTTTCTTTTTTTTTTTTCTCCCCTTAGAAATATAAATGCTGAAATTACAACCTGTTTTAAATGAATATTTACCACAGTCTCCTAGCAGTGGTACTACATGTACAATGGTTCAGTGCGCTGCAGTGGTAGAATTCATGACAGAATGGTACAGCAGTGGACATATATATCAGCCTACCCACGGTATCACATAGCTTACTGCTTTGTGATTACTATTCAATAGTTGTGCAATATTTTGGAATTGCTGATACCACTGAGTTCTGCAAATGGTTTCTTAGGTTGTATTGTTATATTGTTATATTGTAATGGTGTTTTTTCTTGAAATGGAGGTGGAAAAACTCACAGTCTCAATTGAGCGCTATTGAATAATAGACAACCCTGAGAGATAGTAAAGGGCTCAGAGCACTGAGGTTGATGAGGTACTTCATGACTGAGATGAGAAACTGATTTGAGATGCATTCTAACTGTGTACTGGACCTGATGTTGTCAGAAAAATAAAGGTGAATTATTTGGATACATTTGGGGAAATGAATATACCACATATATATTTTTTCAATCAAAATATAGATTAAAACAACATGGCTTTTTTTGTTTATTTTTTTCTTTGGAAATGTTGGCATAGCCAAAATTCGTATGAATGCGCCACACTGCATTTAACATCAAAATACTGTAAACTGGACAGGTGCACTCATTGAAAGAAAAAGCATGCTGTTCTGCTATTTCCATTTGTACTGTAATAATATATCAATATGATGACACACTTGACTTCTGCACAAGCTATTTTACTTTTTTCTTCTTTACTGGCAAAGCAGAAATCGGGGTTCTTTTGATGTTCAATAGAGAAAGGGGGAAACAGCCCTCCAGGTTGCTTTTCTAGTGCTTGACTGAGGGAACCTCCAGCGACTTTGCCACAGACAAACAAAACACTCTCCTAAGGTTTGAAACTCCAGCAATTCGGCAGTAATTGCTTCAATTCTTGTGCGTCTCCCCGCCTTCTGCAGTCTCGAGAGAATGAGAGAGAGATGTTTGTTTCAGGATACAGCTGTAGTAATCTCTTGTGTATACACCTAAATGGCAAAAGTTGGTACACTATATATACAACAAATAGAGACTCCAAACAAGCCGACCAGCAACCTCAGTCTGTCGGAGGGGCTTTTCAACTTATTTGGGCTTTTATTTGCATTCCCAGGTTATACTTTTTAAAAACCTTCCTGGACTACAGAAAGTGATTGAAGTTAAAGAACTATTACACAGTCGTTTGTAATTAGAGTAAACTATTGTTATAACAAACAAGAGACAGTTTAATCTATTGTTTAAACACCCCAGAGCTCTGTAATTTACTGTAACTGTGGCCAAATCCTTTTTCAAAGTAATTACAGGGTAGCTTTACTTTTTAATAGCTGCTATTTTCAGTTATGCACAGAAATATTGGTATTATAACCTGCCACATTGCACATGACTGCATCAAAAACTATTGTATTGTATGAGTACCAGTACAAGGGCAACCCATAAATATAATAATAATAATAATATAATAATAATAATAATAATAATAATAATAATAATAATAAATAGCTTTGCAGCAGGTACACTGTATTAAATACCCAAACACTGATAGGCATGTAGCTGGAAGGTAGTTCCTTTTGGGCATTGGGGCTGTTGAAGGAATGTACAGGGCTGTGTGATACAGTTTGCATTTTGAGTATAGATTTTAAATACGGTGGGATAAAACTGTGTACGGGAAAGAAGCCAATACAGAATAATGTAAGTATTAAAAAGGAAGAAGAATGTATTAGTTGTATTTAGTCTTTGTAAATTGCAGGATGTTTAGTAGTTTTGGCCCCGTGTTTGCAGAATCCAATAATGTACAAGTTACTGTAAAGAAGCAGCAGCTTTTCAACTAAGAGAAAGAGACAAGTGGCTTGCTGGTTAATGTGTGATGAAGGTTTTCAGAGTGCACGGTAGCGTCATGAGATGGGTTAATGTGTGATGAAGGTTTTCAGAGTGCACAGTAGCAGCATGACATGGGTTAGCCAGGGCCTTCATTCCTGTTTGGTGTTTTCCCCTCTGTAAATAGGGTGTGGTATTCCAATTAATTTCAGCAGCCCAAGGCTGGCAAAGGCAGTGGGAAAAGCGAAGTGCAGCCGGTCATAAACAGCTCCTGTCTGTGGTCAGCAAATCTTGGCTGTGTTGGGGAAAGGGTGAGGGGTGTCTGTAGAAGCACTTGGGTGCAAAACTTACAAATATCATGAAGAAGTTAACCCCATGCTTCCCAACTATTTCCAAGCTGGAGGTCGTTTTTGGTGTTTTAGGGAATTCTCAGGACCCAAAGGACCAACTAAACATTCACCTTAATCAATTGAATCATGACAGATATGCACTGTAGGATGCTGTTAGGAGGCACGTAGATTTGTGGTTTAAAAAATGTGTTTGGCTATGTGCTAAAGTGGGGAACCTTTCACTTAACCAATCAGAGGGGAGGAGATATATTAGTCTTGCAATAGCAATAGAAATGTGTCCGTTGTGCTGGAGTTTTGTCAAATGGACAATGGCGGATTCTATTTAGCCTGCTCACTGCCCACACACTGCAACTGTAAATCAAATGTGTCGGAAACACTTCTTACTCAATGGATTTTAATTTAGCGCTCTGGGCGTTAAAAGTGATCATGTGCATTCTTTGTGATAAGCACCTTAGCTACCCTTGTATTATAGCAATGCAGTACTGCCCAGTACTCATTGTCTGGATAAGGAACCTCTTGTGAGCGGTACTTAGATAGTTCTTGTCTTCAGCAATCGCCACACATTGAATTATTTCCGTCGCTGGGACTATTAGTCTCCCTTTCATTGAACATTGTATAACACACACACCTGGGGGTTTTGATGAGTAATCCTGACCTTAATGAGTTTTTTTCTGCTGGAGTTTTTCTAAAATAGTGGAATGTTTTTGTTTGTGAGAAGTTACCCTTCATACTATATAACGGATGTGGGGAGGATTAAACTGAGTGGATTCTGAGTGGCAGTCATATGAGCTTTTCTTTGTCCTATGGGGAGCATATTCCTACTGTATAAGTGCGTGGCCCTTTGCTGGAGCTGTGAAGCAGCAGTGGCTTTCAGTTTGAGTAACATAAAAGCTTCATATGGGTGTACGACCCCGAGCCCTCCAACACCACAGGCATAGATCTTTAACTTTCATTTGTAAGCAAATTGTACATTTCTTTGAAATCCCTGAAAATCCAGATTGCACGCCTCAAAGGAATCTTTTAAAAATTAGTTTCACTTGTTCCGAATACCGCAGGAATTTGGGTCCTGCATAAACAAACGCTTTGAAGTGGTCATTGAAGTTAGTTGTGCTTATTGCACTTGTTAAGATTATATTCCAAACATACACGCAGACAACAGCTGTGCATCTCATCAGCCTTTTAAACACTTTCTAATTGTTAAAGAAACACGTTACACTGTAAGGACAGTATTAGGGTTATTTCAAACCAGAGCGTCTCCCTTCTACCCTTACCGTGACCACTCTTCTAATCCACAGTGGTTCTCTGTACTGTCTATTCCAGACCTGGTGATATTGTCTAGGAATGAGAGGGTTATGCTTCTGTTTCTTTGTTTTACAGTCGGAAACCACAGTGACAATGACCTGCACAGATGGGAACTGGAATAAAGAGGTCACTTGCGAGCCTGTGGACTGTGGAATCCCAGACAAGTACCACGTTTACCCAGCTGCTTTCCACTGTCCAGAGGGGACCACGTTCGGCAAGAAGTGCTGGTTTCAATGCAAGGACCCTGCCCAGCTTCGAGGTGAGCAAAAACAAGTCCAAAATAAGGATTCCCATACAAGTAACACAGGCGACCATGAATACATCACTAAACCATTAGCACAAATAAAACTAAATTACCCACAAATCGACCCCCTCCCTAAAACAAAACAAGAAATAAAAATCATCAGTAAGAGATGATGTTGTTATAAAGGCTTTCTGTGGAGGTCTAGACTGCACTGCAATCCTCGCACACCTCTCCTTGGGACAGAAACATATAGAGTATAAACACAGACAAAGTTATGAGGCATCCACAGTATGCATGTCTAAGATCATCAGAGCGCTTACTACAGTATTTTGCTCCCCACCCACCAGTTAAAGGGCCAAAGCACTGGGATGGCTACACACAGCCTTGCAGAATGCATAGCAGCATTTTAACGGAACAGCTTGCTTTCTATCGCTCTAGTTTTTGTACAGCTTTTACTTATAGGAGATCTGTAAGCGCCTTGGTCCAGGTTTTGCCAGACTTCTCTATAGAACCTATTCAGATTAAAGAACCTGTGTTCTCTGCAATCCTTCTTAAATGAATACGTTTACAATAAGCCAAAGTGGAAAAGTTAAGGCGGCTGTAAATAATTTGTTTTCCAAACACACACCTCTGTAATTCTGCTAAGAGGCCCGTTGTTAATAACTGTAGTTATTATTCTGCTGATAACCAGTGCCATGTGTGTGGAAGTTGATCCTCTGTGGTTCTCTCTCCCATCAGGGACCAATAACACTCTGGTCTGCATGGAGGATGCACTCTGGTCTTTCCCCGAGGCACTCTGTGAGCTCATGTGCCTGGCTCCTCCCCCTGTGCCCAACGCTATCCTGCAGACCTCACGTTGCCTTGCCAACGGACACAAGGTTGGCTCCTTCTGCAAGTACAAATGCAAGCCAGGCTACCACATCCCCGGCCTCTCCAAAACATCAATAAAGTAAGTTTCTCTGTTTTGTGAATTACTAGCTAAACACTTTGTTGAATTGGTTCTCGCTGTCTAATCTCAAACCAACTCCAAACAAATTCAACGTCGTGCCCTGTTATTAACCTGCATTTTATAAAAAACAAGATTGTATTCTCTACAAGGTGTTGCTTACTAATCTCCGGGCTGTAAATGTGATGCCACATTTCCAACCAAGTTTAGACAAAAAAAATAAATAAATAACACAGTTAATTTCCTTAGTTTTCCCCCAGTAATAAAACAGTGATCAAATGTCTGCTGCTCAACAATGGCAATTCAAGGGCTACCACAACCAGTGGCTGAGACTGTGTTCATTTGGTATTTCAAAGTCTTTAGCGTTGGCCAGAACAATAAAGGTCATTGGGAGCATGTCAAATGAGCTCTTGTTAAACGAAATAGGAAGGAAAAACATCTTGAAGCCAGCACTGAAATGAGGTCCCACAGTGAACGTCTCTGGCATTATCTTACTGCAATATTGAGTTTTTTTTTGTTTGTTTTTTTTTTTTTAATAAGAAAGCTGTTCCAAAAAAACGATTTCCTAATTGGCCATTATGGAAACCCCAGCCATTAGTTCCAAACATAGAACATGAGCATGAAGGCAAGACCTTCATGTTTGCATTTAAATTGTTACAGAACATTTTGGTTTTAAGTAATACATGCTTTCATTACTTTAACTTCCTCTTTTAGTGACATTTATTGTTGTGCTGGTTTTGGCTGGAACTTTGAATACTGATTTTCATGTCGTCCTGATGGTGGGACCCTCCTTGGGACAATGACATGTACTGTAAAGCAGTTCATGCAATGCAGTAAGCAATGGCTACAGCACCCTTGCTCACATGAGCTGTATTTTAAACACATGCTATCTGGTGCTACTCTAGATTAAAGGAAGCTTTCAGTTTCTATGTCTTATTCTTGGGTGACCTGTTTGCACTTCCTGGATCATTTCAACTCGTGTGACTGGCTGAAAGCATGTCACTCAATATGGGAGGCAGCTGATTAATCATCGTGACGGGAAAGAATCCAGCAAAGGTGTGAGGGCAGGTTTTCCAGGTTACATGACCGGAACTGTGCAAGACATTCTAACAGCACGGCTTGTAATCAGAGAGTTCTTTAACCTGCTGTTGTGTAGAACCAGATCCCAAGTTTTACTAGAACTTGTGTTTCTTTCACAATTGCACGTTCGAGACCTATATTACGAATGGGTGTGCATGGAACTACTTCGTGAGAACAATATCTTTAGGTTTGCTTTGATCTCTTTTTCAGAGCCCCGTAGTTGTGAGATGTGAAAATGGTGGCATGAAACATGAAACAAGCTGCTTTGGTCAGAGTTCAACATATAAAATTATTATAGGTTTTATGGAACTGTAAAAGCCAGGTGAAAAATAATATATATATAATTATATATATATATATACTTATATATATATATATATATATATCAGAACGCAATAGCAATGCTGGCAACACAGAGGGCATTGTAGGACTGTTTGGGTAACGGGGTAATGCCCGATGTGCAGGGTCTCATTGCTTATATACTTCAATGTTACAACACAATAATTATATTTTGTATTGATTTTAACTGAATTTTTTTTTTCACCTATCTTTTGACATAAGCACTCTAAAATGAAAGTTCTATGAATATAGTCCTCCATAACAACGATCTTCTTATAAAATGAGTGTACAAAACAGCGTTTTTAAAACTCTACACTTTTATTTGAGTAAACAGAGAATAAAAGATTGTGAAAAAAATGTTGTTATTATTATTATTATTTAATGTGAAGTTATTAGAAATGCTTCATTGAAAATAAACTGAGGACAAAGGTCAGAAAAAAAAAATTGTGCAATTGTAATAATAATAATAATAATAATAATAATAATAATAATAATACATCTTTTCCTTGGTAACTGATTTGAATATTTCCAGATATCGAGCAGCGATTTACTTTAAACGCATGTTGTTAATCGCTAATGGAATGATCTTGTTTGATTTGTTTTTGTGATGCAGTTACAAAGATTCTAATGGCAGTGTAGCAGGGCAGCAGGAGAGAGCCATGCAGAATATTAAAAAGGGGCAGGGAAAAACCCTGCTTGTATATATGTTTTCTTGTTGTTGTTGATTTAGTTTTTATTTAGGGACAGGGTATTCCCCGCCCCTGTGAATATTTTGTATTTACTTTGTATTATGATTTATTTATTGTAAATATGACAGCGTAGCCAAATGTTTTGTTTTTTGTACTGTTTGGTAGTGTGCATGGGAAGCCCCATCCACTATTAAAAAAAAAAAAAGACTTGTGCAGAAGGGTGCCATTATATATATATAAAATTACACCTATTAACTTTCTCCTGGCTCTCACAGTCCCATAAAACGTATAATACACATAGACCTGTGTGCGGCAAGTAATATAAAATGGATAATATTAGGATGCATTTCTGAAAGACATTTAAAATAACTGATGATTCACCGGTTAATGTTTGCAAAGATGTGCCCTATTGGAAGAATAAACACTGGAATAAAAAATAATCAAAACAACTCAATGTGGATTATTTCTAGCACTGGGATTTTAATATACAAGCAGTGCCTATATTTCAGAAAGAGGGTAAGCAGCCGCGGACAGGCATTTTGAAATCTTGTGATCCTATCTGGCACAAACAGACAGCCGCTTTCAATAAGTCGTACAAGGCCTTTGATTTCTACTATCATCATTCGGTTGTTATGATTATTTACAGGGCGTGTGTGGAGAATGCCTCTGAACTCAAAAAGGATCCTGTTGAGATGTTTGATCGCATGTCTTGGTGATTAACATAGATTATTGATGGGGTGGTGTGTGTTTATGTTTTCAAATTGAGCTTTACTAGTGTGTCACTGGAATACAAAGGCTGCTTGCATTGTGGGAGTTCAGTACCCAGGGCAGAGGCAATTGAAATGTTCTCATTAATTAATATTGCTACAGCAGTTACATACCATTTTACCACAACAGTACTCCACATGTAATGCCACTGATGCTTAAATCAGAGGAATCCTATTGTGTGTTAAATAGGATAAGCACAGTAATGTTGTTTCCCCTGATTCCCCCCTCCCCCGCTAAGGAGGGCATTTAAAACTCAATGCACTGAGGATGGCAGCTGGCAGGAAGGAGCTTGTGTTCCGGTGACCTGTGCCCCCCCGTCTGTAGTGTTCCACGGGCTGTACCAATGCAGCAACGGCTTTAACTTCAACAGCGCCTGTCGCATCAACTGCAACGAGGGAGGGAACAAAACTGTGAGTTACCTTGTGCAACTGGACTCCTGTTCACTCACCCTGGATCAGCTGGCCACCTGTGTCTGTACTCCACAGTGAAGATACAGAGCATGAGTGATGGGAGGAATAGAGTTCAACTGCATTTCTTGAGCAAATCAGAAGAGAACATTAAATGGTAGCATTTATGTAGGGCTTCTGTTTTCTGTTTGATAGCTGTCACTCTGAGAAACGTGTTCATAGTAACATTGATTGAATTTAACTAAATGGGCTGTTAAATTGTAAGTCTTACTTTTTCGTTTCAAAGCAGAAGTGACTCCTCTCTATTATTGTAAATTCAATCAATTGTACTATTGACTAAAATCAGAAGCCCTACTTTTATCTTTCCTAGACAGTCATTCACAGTAAAGGCGACTGTTACCTTATTGCCCGTTCCCCATTAGACACATTAAACAACTCCATGATAAAGAAGTCTGTTTCCACATGTTGTTAGTTACAGAGTTGTGACCACCTCATTTATTTCATTGGATTTAATCCCAACTCTCCAGTGTGAAAGGCAGGGAAGGCCAGTAGCCTTGTGGAGTAGTCATACAAACATCAGTGTATTTACTTTGCAATTACATTCTAATTAAGTGTAATTAGAGACCATTATTGTAAATAGCAACCAAGCTAATTTAAAAATAGTAAGGACGATGGACAAGTCTGAGCTCAGAGATGTGAGGATGTGTCTAACAGTGCAGGCATTCATTGTTCAGAATTATGATCTCATTACAAGTGATGAACTTTTCCAATAAAATGTCAGAATATTAAGCAATGAAACATTCAGTCCCTGATTGATGTTCAAAGGCAGGATCCAATTAAAATGTCAATTGGGTCAACTGGAAGATTGATAGCTCTAATTTCAATTGATACATCTATTTGCTGTATATAGCTTTAATAAGTGTTGGTCATTGTAACAGGATTGTGTATGAACTAGCACATGGCTTCTATGATACTGATATTGAATGGACACACATCTGGTAATAAATAAAGCTTGTGTTTGTTTGTGATCACACTCATGCTAACTCTGTATTGTACCTCTTTAGAAGGGACCAAATAACAACTTGATCCGCTGCAGGAAGGATGGCAACTGGAGCGGCTCATTCCATATCTGCAAGACATGGCAAGGAGAGTGTCCACTGGCGCGCATTCCCAACCACAGCGTCAGACTCAACTGTCATGAGGGATATGGCATAGGTATTTCTGCTGCTCTTATTCATAGAAGACTGAGAATGAACTTGCCTTCGATTCTGTGTGGGTGGTTTTTGAAGAGCACACAAAGCCACATGCTTGCATCTGTTTGAATGATTTAAACAGCGATGAATGTTCTTTTTAGGTTCAAAGTGTGTGCCATCCTGCATAGATGCCAACAGCAGCCCGGTGGTGTTACCTAGCAACATGACATCACAGGATCTGGAGCACTGGAGGAACCCCCCAAAAGTGCAGGTGAGTGGATTAACATTAGCAACACCAGCACTGCGCAAACCTTAGGCAACAGTCCAAAATGAGCCCTGGCTCTCATGTTTCATTTACATTTAGCAATACTAACAGACACTTCATACATTCAGTGACAAACACTTCAACATAGTTATGGGTGTTTTAATAACATTTTTTTAGTATCTGTAGAATACAGTTTGAATTGAATTAAACTATTGTTAAAGAAGCCAACAAGAGCCTCTTTAGATATCAACAGTATAGTATTAATGGAAACAAACATTCAGGGCACTCTAAGCACTCAAAAGGACCCATGCAGTGGTATATTCCCACTGGAAGTGTTACAACAGCCTCTTGTATGATGCTTCTAATAAATCATTCATATTTCATTCAGTTACTTATTCATTTGAGTTCTTTGTTTTGTTCTTCTACTTCAAGACCATGCAAATAGGCTATAGGTTGAATTTAGATTGTGTTACAGTCTGTACAATAGTTTTATTTCCGCAGTTTACTATCATCTAATTGTGCTGATTGGCTGTACCCTAAACACATTTCTTCCATGGCAATGCAGTGCTACTGTATTAAGAATACACTGGCAGGATAGTACCATATTTTGATTCACAAACACACTTGAAGTTATTTGTAGGACCATGGTAAGGTACTGTTTCGAAAGCTGTGTATCAGTACCTCCATGCTGTACATTGTATTTGTATCCAGTACATTCCTATGTGCTGTACTAATGGTTCTGACGAGGCTTCCTTGGGGTAATGCACTGGTATTATAATCAGGTCCCTGTGGTATTTGCTAAACTTTTCTGTAAGGGTAGTTTAGGAATACACAAGTGGCTCTAATGCGTCAGACAATAATTTCCCTCCTTTGTTCTCTGCAAGACCATTTTATGTTTTCACACAGCTTGGCACAGTAGCAACCAATTTCTATATTTGCTTCCAAGTGAATTTTCATTGCTTTTGCCCAAGTGTAAAAAAAAAAAAAAAGCGCCTGGATTTATTTATCCTTAAAGGCTTATAATAATAAAACAAATACATGATAAAAAAAAAAAATAAAAAAAAAAACTGCATCCCTACTGTAAATGTTTTTAAAATACGTGTTATTTGACTAATGGAAAACAGTTAATGCAACCCTTCAAGACCACACAAGTCCCTTGTTCAGGTATGAAAATGTACCAGAATTATTGTGGATTCTGTAGCTAAACAATGTTTTTAATGTAGATCCCTGGATGTATCCTCCAAGGTCTTTGATTCACAGAGTACAGTAATCCCGTTTCTACACTGCAGTCCAGTCCTGTAGCTTCTGGACACTGTTCGGACCAGGCCTTGCCTTTGTGTAGAGCATTTTCTGATCCTGGTCTACCCCAGGTCCCTTCATTACTCTGGAAAGCCAATCGAATGCTGTAGTTTACTTCATCGTTACTGAACAAGTCCACTCGGCAATGCTGCACTTGAGCCTGATAACAACGGTAGCTTTCAATACAATAATGCAGCCTCCAATGGGCTAGGATGTGCAAGAATGGGTTGAGAAGGATGGCAGAGACTTCAAGCATCTTCCATGAGCCTGAATCTCAAACCAATTGAGCATGTTGGGGATGAACTTGAACAATGTCACCATGATTGTTTCAAGCAGGGATCAGAGCAAATGGTCCAATAATAATAATAATAATAATAATAATAATAATAATAATAATAGAGAGAGAGATTTAGGGAACTGGTTTGAATATTGCGCTTTAGATAGAAAATATATGACCTTGCACTCTCCTTTTACACCAGAGCATGTCTGCAATATGATATATTCGGTATTTATAACGGTAACTTTGGTTAGAAATCAATTCATAGCTGAAAGATCACCATGTTAAAGTGTCTGTGCCAAGGTGGAATCGATAGTCCTTGTGTTTCTGTCCTTGTGTTTTATCATGCTGTGCTTTCAGATGACGATGCTTTAGTAGAGGCGGATCAAGCACAGCTCAAAGTACATCGTTCCTCTCAGGTACACATGATCTGGGGACTGCATGTCTAATCATACCTGCCGGATGAATGCAGCCTCAGTCAAAAAGAACTTTATTTGTGATAGCAGTTAATTAGTCATTTACCTCAAATTCCTGACACACACACCGGAATGTACACCTGTCATTTATACTGCATTAGCTATAGGGTTACAATTCCACATCGACAAGGACCACCCTCAATCTTGGAGGTAATACAAATGCATTTCGAAAAACGAGGCTCAAACACTAATGCAATGTCATCTCCCTCATAATGAATACAGGACACAGAGAGAGATGCAAAAATGAACAATAATGTAAATGCAGCATTTAGACTTTCCATTGTTCAGTGTACATTACTTGTGTTTTTGTTCTATCCACTGGAAACAAAAATAACCTTTCCGTTTGTAGATTTAAAACATGGGGTTAGCAAAAGTCCCAGACGTTCTCCCCTGGTAAAGGCATGGCTATGTGGTGTGCAGGGTGAGTCATACAGTCAGGGGAGTGCAGGGGTCCCAGAGGGTCTCCCCTGGTGAAGGCATGTCTGTGTGGTGTGCAGGGTGAGTCATACAGTCAGGGGAGTGCAGGAGTCCCAGAGGGTCTCCCCTGGTACAGGCATGGCTATGTGGTGTGCAGGGTGAGTCATACAGTCAGGGGAGTGCAGGTCCACACTCTAGGTCTTGAACTCCAGCTTGTAGAGAAGCAAAACCAGCAGGGACTGCTTCAGCTCACTGCGCTGCATCGGACCCCACTGCCCAGGTACCTGATGAGCTCAAGCATGCTCTTGCAGGGTGATGCTCTTTGTCTTTGCCAACATAAACTCTAGAGCTCTTTTGTGTAAAGAAGCAATTGATTTTTTTTTTTTTTTAATCAATAACACATGGTAAAGAACATGTGTTTTATTTCCAGATTGAGATGCATGGTTGTTCCGTTTAGACTAAACATATACATGCTCCCACTGTTGGTGAATGAATGAGTGATCACACAGAGGGATGTTATAATACCCCTGAAAGCTGGTCTAAAAAATGGATTTTGTTATATTAATGGAATAGAGGCATCCATCTCCGGCACAGCTTAAGTTATTAAAAAAGATGGCCAGGCTGTAGGGAAACTTGCTGGCCATTATTCGAATGATTGTTCTATTGATAGAATGACCGATGCACATCCCAGCAGCTGAGTTATAGAGAAAGTGGCCATACTGTATATAATGCATCAGGCATATTTCTGGCTTTATCTTGAGAATCCCACATCGTTTAAAGGGGAGTCACAATGTAGGTCTTTTGCTTCGGCCAGGGCTGCCGTACGGCTTTAATGTGTTTAGTTCTCTCCGGTCAGCTGTTTAGTTTTAGTAAACTTAACTTATTGTATTTAGTCTGTCTGTACTTTTCTTTGGCTGTTGAATACTTGATCACCGGTATGGCTCTTATTAAATGTAGGCCAAAGCACTTGCACCTGTAATCTGTTATTTATATCTGGCATGGGATAGTATTGTTACATTATTACAACCTTCAGACAGTCTTGCTAAATGACCAAGTTAGCTGTCCTCTTATTTGTTGGACTGATATGAACATGAAAGCTCTGTGATCAATCTTTTAAAAAGGGTAAGCTTGGATTCATGAATTGTGCTCCTGATCTCAATTCAGATTCTTTATAAATGAAAGTCAATAGCCATCAGTTTACTGAGTTCTTAGTTCAGGGCTATGAAAAGGCAATTATATTCCAGGGATACAAAGTTAAAGTTGTCAGCATAGTGCAGCATGTTTTCTGCAGGCTCTTTGACCTACCTACCAAAACATAAAACAGTCTATGCAGGTGTGTGGCGTCGGGGAGTTGGGGCAGTAGTTGCACATTTGGCCAACTCAAACCATTGCTTACTAAAGATTGTGGTGTTGTTTGAATTGATTACAGTCATCTCTTGAAATGTATTGCTTACACTTTACATTAAAATGTTACAGAAACGTGTTTCTGCAGTGTTTACAAGAAACGTGCTCCTTCCTGCAACAATGCTGCTGCTTTGAATGGGAACAGAAAACCAGCATTGTTGCAGGAGGGAGCGTGATTTGAGTACACTGCGATAGCTTGTTTATCTTCTGGTGAACGCTGCAGAGTAAATGTTGAGAAATATATTCCTTCATTGGTTTTACGATCCATGATGTGTGAATAAAAAATTGGCAATATGTTTAGAATTATAATGCAGCGATATGGATACCACGGGACACAGCAAAGGTAACTCAATGCATTTCTGTAAACTTTGCAAGGTGTTCTGTAACACTAAGTGCCCCCAGCTTCACTGTACTAATATTGTAATTCCATATGTGGTTACATAGTCATTACACTGAAAATCTTATTGTTGCATTGAAACCACACAATCATTTGTGTAAATATGTTATTACAGTGTAGCAAAGGGTTATAATAAACCAGCCACATCACAAGCGCAGTGGTACCACAACATGTATCAATGTCAGGAATGAGGACATTTAATCAGATACCACGTTCACTCACTAGCTTGATATCCCTGAATTTCTCCCGCTTCAGAAATCAGCAACAGATTTTAAATAAGAAAGAATTCCAGTGCAGTGGTTCTCCAAATGTTATCACTTTACTATCAAAGGGATATTTGTTCTTCGTTTTACCCAAAACGCAGGGCCAAGACTGGTGTGATGTTTAATAGGATTTCATGGCTATTTCATGTCCACCATGACATCTGCAAAAAAGCCTTTCTAGTGACGAGTCACCAGGGCGCAGATGGACAGGTAGGGTGGTCTGCAGAGGGAGATTGAATTGCTGAGTGTCTTGTAGCTGTTCTTGCATCATGGTCTCCCCCTTTGAGGTATAAACAGTGCTCTTGACTGGAGTCTATCACAACTGGGGGCCTCTATCCCTTCATCCCACACAGTTTACATACACTCACACTGAGAAGCAGGGCCTGACTAACAGTGGAAAATGTGAAACGGTCGGAAAGAAAAATACAGATAGTATAAGAGTCTTTTTAATACATGTCAGGTAAGCCTTGAACAGCACCTGGCTTTACAGGAACTGTAAAAACAAGCTGAGGTTCCCACCAGACGGATTAAATTAGCCCTCATGTAAACACCCTACCAGGCTGCAGTGCAATACTGAATACTAATTCATGGATGGATTTGTATTTATTTAAATATAGCGTGGTGAGTTACCTTTAGCCTCTTCACAGGCAGCGCTGGAAAACTTATTTGAAATGTAGCCCCCCCCCACCCCCCGCCCCCATTCAATCTCCATTCTGTATCAGAAGGCTGTCCCCATAGGGCTACCCTCATCTGGAACCAGGTACCTGCTCTGAAAAATATCTGTGTGATGGCATTTCAGTGTGTCAGTGACACTGAACAAGAAACAGAAACCTAGCAACTCAGCGCACCACAAGTGAGCATCTTAACCACAATGCAAAAGAGATTTTACTGCCTTTAAAGTCATCTCATCCTACCAACAAGACACAGGACAGGGTCTGTAACGGCAGTGTATCATACAACATGGCATTTTACACTGGCATGTGCAACTCTAGCTCAGTTAATTGCAAAACAAAACCCTTTTCCTCTGGGTCTGTCTGTGCACTTTTTATTTTGCCATTCCAGCTGTAGCTGCTGGCAGTCTGGCTGTTATAAGTGTTGCATGTTCTAAACACCCAAACAGCAAGCACGCACTGAGCTGCTCTGAGCCTCCAGGTTTCCCACCACTCCCGTTGTATAGAAGGAATGTTTTTCCCTCTTTAATTGTAATGTTCTTGTCTGGCCTGTTTTTGTAAAACCCCTTTCCACCCCACACTGCTTCTTAGTCACGCAATGTACCGGTTACTGCTGTAACAATGTTTTTTTGATTTGTTAAATATGGCATTTTACTTCTGAGGATTGTAAAGCTGAACCAAATGATCAAAAGGTCAGCCGAAGTTATGCAAGGTATATGGTTTGAATATTTTTTTTTTATTATTATTTTATTTTGGTTTTGCAAGCAATAACAATCTCTTGGCACTCCAAGAAAGAGAAAGGCAGTGAAAGTTTGTAGGAGTCTCCAAGCTCGCCATTGCTCTTGTTTTTGCTGTGACTTTCCAGGGACAGGCCCATCTGACTTTGTTTATCTCTTTACGGGCTCCTTCAGAAAGGCATGATAGCGCACACCCAGCCAGGCACAATGAAATGTTTTCCTTCTGGATGCGGCCTGGATTACCTCGAATAGTTTGGACATGCTCCTGCTCCACAGGAGAGCTTTGTTTGCTGCCTGCAGCTTTGCAATAATATTTGTCTTTTGTCTACATTTTGCCCTTTTCTCTCTTCCTGAACAGAGTGTTGTCTGCACTGGGGGACTCGAGTGGTATCCTCTTCCAGAAACGGTTCACTGCATCAAAGGTTGTGAGGTAAGGCATGTTGCCTGTGGCAGTGTGTGTCTATTCATTGTTTAAATTCTGCAGTTTACCTAACTGTTTATTTCTTCATTTCTTCATTCACATATGAAAGTTTGAATTCATTTTTAGACAAATATGCATGCATTCCCCTAGTTCTGTGAGTGTGCATGCTCAGGACAGACCTGGCCTGCTGTGACAGCAGGGAGACCTGCTAATATTACCAAACAACATGAAAGGAAAGAGGAGGCCTTAACTAGTCTATTAAAAGCACATACCATACTGAGAGTATTTAGCCAACAAAATAAACCCAAAGATCTGTTTTGCTTTAAATGTTTTTCTGGGAGTGAGATGATAATAAGGTAACAGATCTATTGGAAAACCAGGTGGACAGACAGATTTAAGAAGGAAAGATGACCACGTTTGTCTGTGTGCACGCATGCAAAGGTAAAGATATTGACAGTGCCTGGTTAGAGGTTTAAGCCCCATCGTCAGATTGCCACTTTCTCATAGTAAAGTTCTGTTCCAAAATCATAGACCAGTGCTTCTCAAACCTGTTTTTCTGCTGGCCTCAGTGTGACCACAAACACTTACTGGTGGCCACACTGCTACTTTTTCCTTAAAAAAAGTACTAAGTATATCATATGAAAAATAATGAAAATAAAGACATACTCACTTCTATTTTTTTTTTTTTTTATTAGTAAATAAAGCCAAAGTGTTACTCCTTTAAAAAACACAGCAGCCTCTTCAACTGTAATACTAACCTTCAGAAAATAGGATTACAACAAAACAACATTTTGATCACTATGTGTAATATAAATCTTAATAAAATAGGATCACAACAAAGCAAAACATTGATCACTATGTGTAATATTAACCTTGCAAGTTGGGCCAGTGTTCGGAAATCATTTGAGTGACATTCATGTGTCTGTATCCACCGATTCTGACTCGCTTATCACATCTGAAGTAGCACTTTGTTGATCCTGTTTTATATGTTATTCTCACATATCACTTGCCATTTTAGAAAGTGTCATGTAAATTCTGGCAAGGTGGTAAATCAGTGCAGGGTAAAACACGTTGTGATACTTATTTCTAATACCTATCAACTGTGTAATTTATGGTGAGGACACAAATTCATTTACAGCAGTTTTCATATGAATATTCAAATAGTTTCTCCGCACTAAAGAAAATAATATTACTGCATTCTGCTGTTTTTACTTTGTTGATCCACCAATGAGCACTGACACAAAGCAAAATGGTTGTAAATGTGTCTGATCAGTGGAGTGGAGTGGGGTCCATATTGAGGAACTATCCACCTGTACCCGTGACCTCTCAAGTAGGGTGGGTACAGATTTGGGCTGGGAGTGCTTCCAGGCAGGTCTACTAAGATGGCAAACTGAAGAGAGCATTTAGAATCAACAGCTATCTGATAGATTGCTCTTCCTGTTTAAATATACAAGACAATAACCCTGTGCTTAAGAGTGCATCTAAAAGAAAGCTAAACTATCTAACGCAGATCATTTGAAGAGCTCCTGCATGCATGTGTTTAAAATAAATGCTACAAACCTGCTGGAACCCAGGCAAGAAGGAATAAAACACAAGATCAACATCTTCAAAAGCCTTGGTGAGACATTGCTTTTCAACACAGCAATCTCATCTCTGCAGTGAAATCCCTGATAGATACTGTACCTGTCTTTGCTTCACTGGTAACAGAACCAGGTTCATGTTTCTGATTCAATCTGACGTTTTGATTCAAAGCAGAAGGTCTCCTAATGCTTTTCAGGAAGCCTGAATCAGTATCGATTCCTGGCTCATTTCCCATTGTTTCCTAACCTTGTAATGTCTATTAGCTTTAAAAATGCAGTGCATTACAGTTGCATTTGAACCCTCATTAGAGTGCGTTTCCGGGTCCCAGAGCGTGTTATCTGGTAAAAGAACAGCCTTGTGATGTGCAGGGTGAGGCATGCAGTCAATGGAGCGCAGGTGCACATCCTGGCTGTGCAAATTCACCGCTCTCCACTGGGGGTCCTGCAGTTCACACTTGGTAAAAGCTATATATACAATGTATTGTACGCTGATGCTAATCTTATTTTCCCCAGCCATTCATGGGCGATAATTACTGCGACGCAATCAACAACCGAGCCTTCTGCAACTACGATGGAGGAGACTGTTGTGCCTCTACGGTGAAAACTAAAAAGGTAGGAGCTTGTTATCTTGGTATTTCCCCTCGATTTAACCCTTTCAGGACCTTCATCATCCAGATACCAAATAAATACCCATAACAGCTCACAGATGCCAGACATCCAGAATGTGTTTACTATAGTGTGCTTGTCACTTTAAAATGGCTTCACCAGGTTAACAGTCCACCTGGCTTTAAATATTGTAGTTACTTTCTTTTTTATTCAATTCATTTCTCAGATAAAGATGGCTTATCTCTTGGTGCTTGAAATTGTGGGGCATTTTATTATAATAGGATACAATACTACAGGTGGTTACTAGTTTATGTGCGTGGTACTTGCACAGTGTAGCAGAACACATGCTGCACAAAGATATGCAGTAGCCCAATAGCGTTATCAATTCACATTTTCACTAATTGCTCTGCGACAAATATATTTTCTGTTGTTGCTCAAATTCATTCTTAATGTAGTCTGAGTCCTTTTTTATTCCTTGTTTGAAAATGAGTCTTTGATCCCCACTACCTTGTTAATGCCTATTAATGTTTTATAAAAACAAAATTCTTATTTACTGTTTTTGGGAGCTATTTCTACACTAAACAAAAATATAAATGTATCATGCAACAATTTCAAAGATTTTACTGAGTTACAGTTCATATAAGAAAATCAGTCAACTGAAATAAATTCATTGGGCCCTAATCTATGGATTTCACATCACTGGGAATACAGATATGCATGTGTTGGTCACAGATACCTTAAAAAAAAAAAAGGCAGGGGCGTAGATCAGAAAACCAGTCAGTATCTGGTGTGACCACCATTTGCCTCATGCAGCGCAACACATCTCCTTCACATAGAGTTGATCAGGCTGTTGATTGTGGCCTGTAGATTGTTCCACTCCTCTTCAATGGCTTTGCGAAGTTGCTGGATATTGGCGGGAACTGGAACACGCTGTCGTACACGTCGATCCAGAGCATCCCAAACATGCTCAATGGGTGACATGTTTGAGTATGCAGAAGAACTGGGACATTTTCAGCTTCCAGGAATTGTGTACAGATCCTTGCGACATGGGGCCATGCATTATCATACTGAAACATGTGGTGACAGCAGCGGATGAATGGCACGACAATGGGCCTCAGGATCTTGTCATTGTATCTCTGTGCATTCAAATTGCCATCGATAAAATGGAATTGTGTTCGTTGTCCGTAGCTTATGCCTGCCCATACCATAACCCCACCCCGCCACCATGGGGCACTCTGTTCACAACGTTGACATCAGCAAACCACTTGCCCACACGACGCCATACAAGCTGTCTGCCATCTGCCCAGTACAGTTGAAACCGGGATTCATCCATGAAGAGTACACTTCTGCAGCGTGCCAGTGGCCATCGAAGGTGAGCATTTGCCCACTGAAGTCAGTTACGACACCAAACTACAGTCAGGTCAAGACCCTGGTGAGGATGACGAGCATGCAGATGAGCTTCCCTGAGACGGTTTCTGACAGTTTGTGCAGAAATTCTTTGATTGTGCAAACCCACAGTTTCATCAGCTGTCCGGGTGGCTGGTCTCAGACGATCCTGCAGGTGAAGAAGCCGGATGTGGAGGTCCTGGGCTGGTGTGGTTACACGTGGTCTGCGGTTGTGAGGCCGATTGGATGTACTGCCAAATTCTCTAAAACTACGTTGGAGGTGGCTTATGTTAGAGAAATGAACATTCAATTCTCTGGCAACATGCTGATTAATCAGCTTCTTGATATGCCACACCTGTCAGGTGGATAGATTATCTTGACAAAGGAGAAGTGCTCACTAACAGGGATGTAAACAAATTTGTGCACACAATTTGAGAGAAATAAGCTTTTTGTGTATATGGAAAATTTCTGGGGTCATTTATTTCAGCTCATGAAACATGGGACCAACACTTTACATGTTGCGTTTATATTTTTGTTCAGTGTACAATGTGTGTATGTATGCATATATGTACAGTGGCTCTCAAAAGTATTCACCCCCCTTTTCCACATTTTATTGTGTTACAACATGGAATCAAAATGGATTTAATTAGGAGTTTTTGCCACTGATCAACACAAAAAGTCCATAATGTCAAAGTGAAAAATAAAATCTACAAATTGTTCTAAATTAATTACAAATATAAAACAGAAAATAATTGATTGCATAAGTATCCACTCCCTTGAGTCCATATTTGGTAGAGGTACCTTTAGGACATTGACCTTTTTGTTTTTAAACCACTCCAACGTGGCTTTGGCTGTATGTTTGGGGTCATTGTCCAGCTGGAAGATGAATCTTCTCCCAAATCTGAGGTCTCTTGCAGACTTCAGCAGGTTTTCCTCCAGGATTTCTCTGTACTTTGCTGCATCCATTTTGCCCTCTATCTTCATGAGCTTTCCAGGCCCTGACTCAGAGAAGCATCCCCATAGCATTATGCTGCCACCACCATGCTTTACGGTAGGGATGATGTTCTCAGGATGATGTGCAGTGTTAGGCTTGCACCAAACATAGCGCTTTGCGTTGAGGCCAAAAAGCTCTATTTTGGTCCAATTAGACCATAGAATCTTCTTCCACTTGGTCTCAGAGTCTCCCATATGCCTTCTGGCAAACTCTAGCCAAGAATTGATGTGAGTTTTTTTTTCAACAATGGCTTTCTTTTTGCCACTCTCCCATAAAGTCCAGTTTTGTGAAGCACCCGGGCTATTGTTGTCGTATGCACAGTGTCTCCCAGCTCAGCTGTGGAAGACTGTAACGCCTTTAGAGTTGCCATAGACCTCTTGGTGGCCTCCTTAACTAGTGCACTTCTTGCCCGGATACTCAGTTTTTGAGGGCGGCCTGTTCTAGACAGATTCACAGTTGTGCCATATTCTCTCCAGTTCTTAATAATGGGCTTTACTGTGCTCTGGAGGATATTCAATGCCTTGGAAATGTTCTTATATCCTACCCCTGATTGGTGCTTTTGAAGAACCTTATTCCGGATTTGCTTTGAATGTTCCTTCATCTATATGATGTGGTTTTTTTAGGAAATGTACTAACCAACTGTGGGACCTCCCATAGACAGGTGTATTTAACCTGAAATCATGTGAAACACCTTAATTGCACACAAGTGGACTCCATTCAACTAATTATGTGACTTATTTAGGTGTGTCATAGCAAAGGGGGTGAATACTTATGCAATCATTCATGCAATTATTTTTTGTATTATATTTGTAATTAATTTAGAACAATTTGTAGATTTTATTTTTCACTTTGACATTATGGACTTTTTTGTGTTGATCAGTGGCAAAAACTCCTAATTAAATCCATTTTGATTCCATGTTGTAACACAATAAAATGTGGAAAAGTCCAAGGGGGGTGAATGCTTTTGAGAGTCACTGTATGTATGTTTGTATGTATGTATGTATGTATGTATGTATGTATTATTTGTTACATCCACAAGTGTTAAGATAGATATATCCTACCTATCTATCCTATCATATATACATAGCTAGATAGATAGATAGATAGATAGATAGATAGATAGATAGATAGATAGATAGATAGATAGATAGATAGATGATTATTTAAGGAAGCACAACTAAGAAATCTAAATTATAAAACAAGTTTTTTATGACAGCATTAAAACGTTTGATCAAAGGGAGATTGCAAAATCATTTTAAGGCCATCAGAACCATTAACAATAGTGGAGATGCTGGGGCCATCGCCAGAGCTGGGCATGTCAGCTACTCAGAGTGTATGTGGAACACGTGTGGAAAACAGAGCATTTCCTAGAATCTGTAGACCTGCTTTTTATTTATTGATTGATTTACAATAGTTGGAATGTGGTCATGCCCCATTTTGACTCGCTGACTTGGCATAATGGTAATTAGCTGTTATTCTTTTACATGTGAGAGGGGGAAGTTCCTTTATTTAATATCAGGGATGTGCTACAATGACCTAACAAGGAGATTTGATCTGTACAACAGGATCAATGAGTGGAAACAGAAAACTTGAATTGATATCTCTAATGGTTCTGTACTGAAACATACTTGCTGGTACAATAGCAGCTGCAGCTGTATTAGTCATTGGTACAACATAAAACCACAGTGGTAACTAATAACACTCCAGAGTACAGACTGCCGGCTCTAGGGTGACTTGAGGAGGAGGCAGATCTCTGTAGTGACTTTACAGATGTCACCCTGGCACATGTCTGCTACTGATCAGCAGTGAGCTGTGAAATGATAGCTGATGGGGGTTTAACTGTCTGTCTGCAGTGATCCCCTTCCTGCTTCACCCCTTAATAAGTAGCACCTGAGTGAGAGCCAATCACTAGAGCACATCGACAGGCTCTGTGAACCAAATCCACTTCAGAGGAATGAATAACGCTGGAGAATTCTGACACTAGAATAGTGTGTTGACTATTGTGATTCACAGAAAGGTGTGTTGACTGTTGTGATTCACAGAAAGGTGTGTTGAGTGTTGTGATTCATGGAAAGGTGGTTGAATGTTGTGATTCACAGAAAGGTGTGTTAAGTGTTGTGATTCATGGAAAGGTGTGTTGAGTGCTGTGACTCATGAAAAGGTGTATTGAGTGTTGTGACTCATGAAAAGGTGTGTTGAG
The DNA here is from genome assembly GCF_017654505.1 of Polyodon spathula. Taxonomy (NCBI): domain Eukaryota; kingdom Metazoa; phylum Chordata; class Actinopteri; order Acipenseriformes; family Polyodontidae; genus Polyodon; species Polyodon spathula. The sequence goes on along the minus strand of NC_054566.1, from coordinate 5,113,056 downwards.
TGCTGTGACTCATGAAAAGGTGTATTGAGTGTTGTGACTCGTGAAAAGGTGTGTTGAGCGTTGTGAGTCACAGAAAGGCGTGTTGAGTGTTGTGACTCATGGAAAGGTGGTTGAATGTTGTGATTCACAGAAAGGTGTGTTGAGTGTTGTGATTCATGGAAAGGTGTGTTGAGTGCTGTGACTCATGAAAAGGTGTATTGAGTGTTGTGATTCACAGAAAGGTGTGTTGAGTGTTGTGACTCATGGAAAGGTGTGTTGAGTGTTGTGAGTCACAGAAAGTGTGTTGAGTGTTGTGACTCATGGAAAGGTGTGTTGAGTGTTGTGATTCACAGAAAAGTGTGTTGAGTGTTGTGACTCATGGAAAGTGTGTTGAGTGTTGTGATTCATGGAAAGGTGGTTGAATGTTGTGATTCACAGAAAGGTGTGTTAAGTGTTGTGATTCACAGAAAGGGACAGAGCATAGAAGACATTTTTATGCCCTTCTATAAGCAATCTGGAAACCAACAAGGATATTCTGCTTTTCACCTGTGTCCCTTTGCTAGAATTGTGCTATGTATTTTACAGCACTTTCCTGCAGGCTGCAGTAGTATGTTCTGCAGATACTTAAACCTGTTTGTGAAGTTACCAGACAGGCCCCAGTTGTAGGTTTTTAACATCTTGCATTTATGTCATCACCTGGATTTTAATTGTCAAACAAACCCACAAAGGAAAGATGCCGGGCCTTTGATGGAGAAACTGCTTAGCCAAACACAGTGTTCCTATGCAACAAAACGAATGGGAACCACTGTGAAAAGCACTGGGTAAACCCCTTTGGTAATTCTAATCTTATACACCTTCGAAAGAAAGATATACAAGAATTCAAACTTACAACATTCTGTGGCAGCAAATGAAACAACCCAGCTCCCTTCACTTGATCAGCAGTTATATTCAATGAAGACGGTAAAGTAAACCAGAGCATTGCAAAACGAACAGACTAGGAATGCTGTGCGTTTCAAAACTTGTGCTTCTTTGCTCAACCTGACCTCATTGGTCCAGACAATGAATTATTGCATGCCCTGTGTGTAGAGTGTGTGTTTGATTACCTGCTTAGGAAGAGAAAATAACAAAAACATGTCATTAACAAAATAGTACAGAAATAGTACTGGAAATTTAAACTGTACATAAATCAATCTTACATTTTCAATATATGTTGAATAGGTGTGTTATATACAGTTCTTTAAATTGTAAATGTGTAACCCGTATAATGTTACTAGCAGGTGCAAGTTTTATCACTCTCCCAAAGAGATCCGTGACTCCTACTGCTTAGGATTCCAATGTGCTGTCTGGGAGCTGCAGTAAACACACAACCCATATTTTCAAGCTGTAATTACTTTGCTGAGGAAGTCATTGGTGTCCGGTTTGAGGTTGAGACTATTGTCGTAAGCATGGGCTACTAAAAATAATGTTGCAACTTGTTTGTCTGTGAAATATATTCCATTCCCAAATAGCCTAAAAAGGAGGATTGATATTGCAATAAGAATAACAAGCCAGATACAAATCATTGAGGCTTTGAGTGTTTCTTGGGTCTTCTACCATCAACTCCGTACACAACATTATTAACAGCGACCCCTACTGGGTCTACATGCAACAACACCAAAGAGTAACAGTACTTAACATCTCCACTAATCCACTAATGTTTGATAACTCTTTAAGAAACCTGCTCCAATCTGCCACTTGGCGAGAAGGGACTGGAAAAGTTGGAGTTTTCTTGTAACTAAGAATACTTCCAACATTTTCTTTGGCTGTGGACCCATACCTGGTGAAATATACAACATGTATTCTGAAACATTGTGTAGTAACTGCATTTAACTGACTGTTCAAATTGAAATACCATAATAAATCAACTAGAAACTCATAAACCCAGGACCATTAGCAGTTTCACACCACAAGGCTACCTAAGCAAATAATAAAACCGAATTGTACGCCCTCCCATTTGTGTGTGACATGTACTTGCTGCCCATTGTGGACTGCAGAAGACATGTCTGATATGCGTTACTGGGCACAGTGTTTGAAAGTGTTTTTGAACTGTTCAGTGTTGCTCTCAAGAGAAGTAAAAGCAACAGGAATGAGCTGTGGCATTTCTGAATTCACATGCAAGTGCTGTTTCCTATTCCATGGAAGGAATCCAGTCAACCAGCATGAGTGTACGATAATAAAGAGTAGCACACTATTGTAAACCAACCCCAAACTCAAGCTATCCATTCAAGTAGAAGAGAGGTGATTCATAAAGGATGGTCAGGAATCGGGCTCCCAGTGGAGAAGTAGGAAGCCACAATGTGGAATGTTTGGGAGGAGAAGACTGGAGCCAGATGTGAGAAACTGACTGTTAAAATGTAAACGCTCCCTGCTCTTACCCAGTGGTGTAAAAAAACAGCTTTTCCTGGCACAAGCAAGTACAGGGGGGAAGAGGTAATTTCTTTATGAAAGTGGTTCCTTTCTTTTTGTTAATGAGGAATAACTGCAATATGAATATCTTCAAATGCTTGGTCAAATTGTGCACTGAGGTTGTTTGGTACCTTGTCTATGAGGTTGTGTTTTGAAAGGAAAATGGTTGAATACCTTGCTTGTCTCTGGTTGTGCTTTGAAAAGAAGAGTGTTGGGTACCTTGCTTGTCTGAGGTTGTACTTTGAAAGAAAGACTGTTGGGTACCTTACTTATCTATGAGGTTGTGCTTCTGTTGGGTAACTTGCTTGTTTGAGGATGTGCTTCGAAAGCCATTCAACATGACGATTGAGCTCACTGCATGTAGGGTTCTTTCAAGATCAAAATGAGAAACTCAAAATGATGCTGTGACTTGTTTGGCTCCTATTCCTAAATAGCTTGGAAGGGGAAAAATGCAAATTGCAATAACATACCCTGATAGTTTTGAGTTGTCACAAGTTCTATTCGGCAGCAGTCTATAGTTCACATTTGTTGATGATTTCTGTGATGTTGCTACAGAAACTGTTTAGTATTGAAACGCTTATGTTATTTCTGTAGCGAGTTTCTACAATCTGAGATGACAATGCATTAAACGCTCTACTTCAAGCAGAGATCAATCCTCATGTGATCACTCACTGTACAGACTGAGCAGAGTTGCCTTTGCATGCTGCTAAACCGTTAAACACAGTGAGGATGCTAAAGGAGCCATCGTGGGCAGTGGAATGGGAGGCCTCTGATTCCCTTCCTTCTAACACTGACTCTGATATAGTCCTCCCAGCCTACCATTTCATCTGTACTCAATCTGCATGATATTGTTTAGTCTTGATTATTTATCAGACTCAACAATTCTAATCAGAAATCACTATTGTCCAACTTGACAATGAGCCTTGGTTTAATGGTTAAACTGTGTGCAAGTCAATCATAGCAAGAAAGTAGGGGATCTTTATCTTTGCCTTGTCTGTGTTTTACTATCCTTCTGCCACTCCTAATAATCACCAAGGTGCAAGATGGAAAATCCCTCCTGATAGTTTTATGACTCCACTTATTCATGGGGTTTGTCATGCATGGTTCCACATGTGCCTCAGCATGGTCGGCTCCTTCTATCCCCTAATGATGTGCATCTCATGAGGCGAACAGTTTAAAGAAAGGCATGCCTTTGTTTTGCTTTACTGTAATGCAGAAAATGTTACTGAAGCAAAAATCTAACATGCAGGCCAACGTTCTTGCTTAACAAGGGTAAAGAAAAGACCAGCAGTCATGGAAATGCCTGTGTCGGTTACACAAGCACCTTGGCAAACAGTGGGAGCATTTTTTTGTGACCGCTTGTTACATAACATTTTGTTATATAACATTTATATCAACTAAAACAAGAGTACAGACAATGTTCATTTTAATTTTACAGACAATTTTATTTCTTAAGGATTTTACCAGGATTGTTTTTTTCATCATTTTTTATCATTTCATGTTGATATAAGAACATAAGAACATAAGAAAGTTTACAAACGAGAGGAGGCCATTCGGCCCATCTTGCTCGTTTGGTTGTTAGTAGCTTATTGATCCCAAAATCTCATCAAGCAGCTTCTTGAAGGATCCCAGGGTGTCAGCTTCAACAACATTACTGGGGAGTTGATTCCAGACCCTCACAATTCTCTGTGTAAAAAAGTGTCTCCTATTTTCTGTTCTGAATGCCCCTTTTTCTAAACTCCATTTGTGACCCCTGGTCCTTGTTTCTTTTTTCAGGCTGAAAAAGTCCCTTGCGTCGACACTGTCAATACCTTTTAGAATTTTGAATGCTTGAATTAGGTCGCCACGTAGTCTTCTTTGTTCAAGACTGAACAGATTCAATTGTTTTAGCCTGTCTGCATATGACATGCCTTTTAAGCCCGGAATAATTCTGGTCGCTCTTCTTTGCACTCTTTCTAGAGCAGCAATATCTTTTTTATAGCGAGGTGACCAGAACTGCACACAATATTCAAGATGAGGTCTTACAAGTGCATTGTACAGTTTTAACATTACTTCCCTTGATTTAAATTCAACACTTTTCACAATGTATCCGAGTATCTTGTTAGCCTTTTTTATAGCTTCCCCACATTGCCTAGATGAAGACATTTCTGAGTCAACAAAAACTCCTAGGTCTTTTTCATAGATTCCTTCTCCAATTTCAATATCTCCCATATGATATTTATAATGTACATTTTTATTTCCTGCGTGCAGTACCTTACACTTTTCTCTATTAAATGTCATTTGCCATGTATCTGCCCAGTTCTGAATCTTGTCTAGATCATTTTGAATGACCTTTGCTGCTGCAACAGTGTTTGCCACTCCTCCTACTTTTGTGTCGTCTGCAAATTTAACAAGTTTGCTTACTATACCAGAATCTAAATCATTAATGTAGATTAGGAATAGCAGAGGACCTAATACTGATCCCTGTGGTACACCGCTGGTTACCACACTCCATTCTGAGGTTTTTCCTCTAATCAGTACTTTCTGTTTTCTACATGTTAACCACTCCCTAATCCATGTACATGTGTTTCCTTGAATCCCAACTGCGTTCAGTTTGAGAATTAATCTTTTGTGCGGGACTTTGTCAAAAGCTTTCTGGAAATCTAAATAAACCATGTCATATGCTTCTTGATATGAAGACATAGATTCATTCTATCATGGTATTTCATCTTGATATGAAGAGGTAGCCACATTCTAGCATGGCATTTGAGAATGTATGTAAATAAACAGCTGAAAAAGTAGTAACACTGTTCTTTGATGTCACAAATATGTACCTTATGAAAACTTTTTGGATTTATTGCTGCATTTCTGATTTATTCTTCAGGATGATGTAACATTAGGCAATTCTGGGAACCATTGAAGAAACTAGTTTGCAATGTCAAACAATTTTCCCATGTGGAAAGTTCAAGCAGGGCGGGCTCGTCATAATATCATGTACATCTGACTGCTTCATTTGTTTCCACAGAACAAAGTTGCTTGTGTTCCATCACTCTCTGATTTGAGTTTGATTGAAGTCGCTATTTCACAGTAGGCTTGCTTGAATCTCTGTGATGTTATCAGATGAAACGACACTCCTCGTTTTAAACGTCTAATCCTGTGACCTGTGGGTCGTGCTCTTACAAATACACAGTCCTGCTGTTGCTAGGATTTTTGCTCAGGGGGTACTGAGCTGGCAGTGGAGGGGATACATGACAACTTCAGAAAAAAAGGTGAATCGTTAACATTAAAAAAAAAAAATTGGTGTTATTTTTACAACAGTTTTCAATGTAAACATCACACGTAAAAAAAACGTTATGCCCTGATAAAACCTTACCACACATTACAGGCAACAGAGTTTGCTTTTCTGTAACCGGTTATTGGAGTATTGGGATATCCAGCTAGAGAAAGGCTGGTAGTGGTCACATTGCTCTGTGGCTTAACAGAATGTAGAGGTTAGGGCTGGGTCAGAGGTGAATGAGATTTCCAGGAGGAAGTTTTTTTGTTGAAGAGTGTGTTGGCAGTGTTTCCAGGTGTTTCTACTTATGACGTGTGAGCTTTCGGTTCTTCAGTGATATTATGGCCACACCTTACAGTTTATTCATATGGAAATGTGATAAAGGGGTTATGATGACTTGAATCCTGACCTTAAAAACCTTATTCATATGAACTGGATTGTATTCAAAAACACATTCTTTAAATAACTCATGAGTTGTAGCTTTGTTAATAGAGCCCATGGTCTCAAAAACAAGAGAGTGTGTTAATACTGTGAAATGTTCACAAGCAGCTCTTTTAATTAGTGGGCCAGTTGTTAGAGAACACAAAGAAAGCTCTGTGCACTCCTTCTACTGGGATGCCCTGACCCGGCCCCAGCCCTTGGCATGGCATTTCCTTTATCCTTGTAGTGAAACACAAGGCCGCTGTATCTTTGTGGTAATTCCCACTTCCCAGTAAATCTAACCACCCAGTTATTCCCATCCAGGAAAACCCTTTGATTTCATTGCACTCCCATATCTATTAATATTGAGGGCCGGTTGTTGTTGCTTTTTTTAAACACTTATCTCAACTCCAGCTTTCAACTGTTTTGCGGTTTAGAACATACACATCCCAGTAAGCCAGTCCGATTCTAACTCTCCAGCTACACGACAGCTCAAAAAAATGGTTTCATCACTGACACCATTGTAGACAAATACAGCTTTTGCATTACCCTATAGAATTAAGTAATGTTGCTTCATATAAAGTCGAATGTAACCTGCTGCATAATGTTGCGATAACATATTGAATTACATACCACTTTGTAGTTTTCCATGTACGTGAAATATTGGACTGCTATTTGGGTATTTGGCTTTGGGTAGACTTTTGCAATATACCTCTGTAGTCTCTTTGTTTGTATGATGTTAAATAAAAGTTCTAATTTATGTTCATATAGTTCTTTGCCAGTACCTTTTTTTATTAGCATCAGATGGAATGTGTGCAGTCTACTCTCAATTGTAGAAAATGTAGTGATTCTACAATAAACTTGGGGGGGGGGGGGGGGTTCACTGGAAGTCTTTCTCAGTGTCTTCAGTGAAGGTTATACGTGGACCAGCCACATATTGTGCAGCATAGACTTCAAGTTTATTTTAGCATTACCACAAGAAACTGACCTAAACAGAAATGTTGTTCTGGATTATTTTAAAAAAATGTTGCACATCGATTAGTTCCTGCATTTACTTTTAAGTTTTGATCTTGGATAGTCTGCGTTTCCTGTCTCTAGCCAAAATGTTGTTGTTTTTTCATATAAATGGTACAGACACATTAGTCATTATTAACTAAAAAGCTTAAGTACACTGACGTGGGGAGCGCTGTGGGAAGTGATGTTAGCTGTGAAACCTCAGGGACCCTGCAGAAACATCACTCTGTCTTGCTGAGTCTGCACACGTGTCAGAATCCCCTCTGCCAGAGAGCAGAAAGAAAGCAAGTCACAGAAGGGATGCATTTGTAAGACAAGTTTCCGTTTCACAATAAACATCTGGCATCCAGGAATGTGCCCCTAGTCCACAACAGCACTGCTCCGCAACGCTCACTGCCATCGGGGTGAGAGAAGGAGCAGCCTGCCTTCAGGGCAGCCAAGTAGAAACTAAGAAATATATTCCACAAATAACAGTGGAGCGAGCTGAGTTAACTGATGTGTGGGAAGCTATTTATCAAGAGCATCTCAAATGCCAGGGACACTGGTGCTGCTTGAAATAACACATAAATTAATGTGAAGAAAGCACCACTGGCTTCCAATTATTACCCAAGAACAGGAATGATATTCCTTACCTCGCCTGATGAACTTCACACAGAGTGAACTGATGGTCTACATGATGCTTGGTCAGGAGAAAATGATCATTAATGTAGCCGAAGCCCATGTCACTTCCTACATCCACTCTCCAAATTTCTTCTGCATTTGCTTGGTTACAGAAGAAGTGTAGGCATTTGCGTTTCATTTATTGTTTGTTTTATGAAAGTGTTTTTAAAAAATATATGAATCTCCTTTATTCTTGTGTGTGCCCTTCTAGCTTTCAGTTAGTTATGCTTCTTTTATGTAGCTACCCCCCCCCCCCCCCCCCCCCCCCCCCACTCCAGTGGACAGACAGTAAAAAAAAAACGGTAAACCCTGGAGCACAGTAAGAAGACTATTCACTTTTTTGTCCAGGAAAGAGGCTTATTGGTCTGCAGGAAAATATCACCTCTCTCTACAGTATAATCTTAACAATTCTGTTAACCCAATTCTACACGCTTGCAGGAAGAGTGTGTCTTAGAGTGTGTTTCACATAGGAGAGGATGGTCCCATCAGCAGTCAAGCCTGCGCTAGATAGAGGCCAGGCCAACAGCACAGTTATTTCAGCAGAGTCTGGGCACTGGCAGCAGTAATCTCCTTGGTAAGAGGAGCACAGCTGCATAGGGGTGCCTCCTTTTAATCTATTCTTCCCAGTGTCCCTCGACATCAAGCCACCTTTGGGATCTACAACAGGAACCACAAGATGAAAACTAACACCATTACTAAAATCATCCTGACCTTTGCAATCTGTAACAACCTTCCCTGCGCTTTTTGCAAGTTCAAATTGTTAACGAGAGAACAAAAAACAACAAAAAAAAGGGCAACGTTACGGTTTCTAGGACCAGTACCAGGACCTGTACCAAACACCTTAGCAAGTAGTGCAGAATACCAGTAACAGTACCAGTACCAACATTTTTAGAAAATAATGCAAAATGCCAGTACCAGGTCCAGTTCTAAACACTTTAGCAAATAGTCCAGAATAGCATTTTTACATAGTAACCATGACCCCATGTGCACTCTATTATGAGACTCTATTATGAGAAGGCAGTTTTACATTTCACCTTTAGGAGAGGTCAAAAGTCACAGGAAATGATTTTTTTTTGATAGATCATAGATGGGTTACTATATGTGTTTCATAGTAACCATGGCCCTATCTGGACTCTATAAGGAGTTATTAACCAGTTTTGTTTGTTGATGATGTCATCGAACGTGGACACTATTTGTTTGGTTCAACGAGTGACACATCCTTTCCATTTATATTTCCCATATAGAAACACTAAATTGCTTCAAGCTGCCATTTTCATATTCATTTAGAGGCATTTTTGTATGTTCTGCACAATGTTGCACCAAAGTAACTTCCTATTCCTTTATATTTCTCAATTGAATTCATTTTAGAGAACCACTATTTAATTACTGTAGTGTACTTCAACTCACTAATTATTGAATCAGTAGCCTCCAAGGAGTACTATTTCTAAGAAGATAAAGCTTTAAGGGTGGAAGTACTACTCACAGAGTGCAACAGGGTTGTGTCTGTGCCAAGACCTGCAGCACTCAAGTCTTGATTCGAACACAGACACATGCCATGGCTGAATTACAGACAGGATTCTGCCCTCAATGAAACAGTATTGTGACAGTGTTAGCATACACTGTCTGGCACAATTTATTAATGCTTTGTGATCAAAGAATAACATCACAAACAAGGCAAAAACAGATCAGGATAGGTTAATCAAACAAGGGAATTATTTTCAGGACCACACAGGGTTTTTTTTTCTTTTTTAAAGAGACAAAAAGCCAGAAAAGAAGACTAAGAAATAAATAAACAGAAGGGGAAGGCGTGAAGTTACAAATTAGCTCTAAAAACAAATACACAGTGATTGTAATAATTTGTATTAATGGCATGTTGGGTGACAGTGATTTATTTCAGAGCTGGGTGGTCTTGCACTACATCTTCCAAGTGCTGTCTTGTGATGATTTACACTAATTACTTTTAAATATAACCCCAGCCCTCAATCCTCCTGCTGGTACTGTAAGCAGAGTCCTGGGGGAAAGCATTTCTCTCTGTCCAAAGGGATATTCATCAATCTCACTACAAGGGGAAGACCCTCACGAAACCCTGTTCTGCTGTTTCTTTACAGCCAAACTCCAATTTGCCATGATGGCACTAGATTACCTCTGGTCCAAAGGCATTGAAAAGCAGTGCATTTGCAAACTAAGCTGATGTTTAGGCAGACTGAAAGTGGAGAACAGCCTTATATATAGCTGCACATTTACTAATAATTATTAAAGCAGTCAGGGCAACTAAGGTTAGATACTGCTTAATAAATAACAAGTGTGAGAGGGTTACCCAAGTTTGTTTGCAAGGGATACCTTCAGTGGAAGCTCATTTGAGAAGTTTTTTTTTTTTTTTTTTTTTTTTTTTTTTTTTTTCTGTTTGTATTCCTGTGTCACAAGGATCAAAATAAATAGCTTTCTAAAGGTTAGGGAGTGGAGAAAGAAAACGCAGGAAAGTCAAATGTTTATGCAGTGATGCCTCGTCTCACTAGGAGCCAGTAAACACATAGCTGGTGTAAATTGTGGGCATCTTTGCGTCTAGGCCCCTTTCTTGCCTTGTGTGGGATAAGAATTTTTCCACAGCCTCCTCCCATGATATACTTGCTACTGCTGCACAAAAACAGGTTCATTCCAGAGGGCAGTGTGTGGGTTTGTGGAGACCTCAAAACATGACTGGAATACACTTGTGATGTCATTGAGAGAGCCTGGCTCCTCTGTTTCCTTTGAGTTTGGAGGCTGCTTTGGAATTGCAGTGCCAGGCAAAGGTATTTCCCAAGAGCAGAGAGGCTGACTTAGCTCTGAGTCAACACAGGGCCTCTCATACTCTGGACCCGCCCGTTCAACCAGCCCTCGTTACAGAGACCTTCTTTCAGACCTGGTAATTAGCTTTTTTTTCACAATTTTGTTATCCACCATTACCATGGCAACAGTCTCAGAAGTCCCTTATAATTTGAATGTCATTTTCCCAAGTTCACTGCCTGGGCTTCAAGTGGTAGTCCCTAGTTGACCCCAAATAAGGTCCAATGTGCAGCAGAGCAAGTGTGTAACCACAGCACTAGTATCTCTTGGAGAAAGTCATTGTCTAATAAAAGAACATAAGTATTATAAATGAGAGAAGGCCATTCGGCTCTTCTGAGCTTGTCTTCTTCCTAGTAACTGATAGATATCAAAACTTTGTCATGTGGGGTCTTAAAGGGTCCAAGTGTTTCTGCGTTAACAACATTACTAGGTAGTCCATTCCATCTACTCGCCACTCTCTGCGTGAAATGTCTCCTTCCCTCTGTCCAAAGATTCTCTCCACTTGATTTCCAGCTGTGTCCTCTTGTCCTGTTTTTTGTACTGCACTTAAAGTAATGGTTTGGGTGAACTGTGTCAACTCCTTTTAAGATTTTATAGCTTTCAATCATGTTGGAGTAAAATAGAGAAAACACCCACAGAAGAAGGATGGTTGTTCTTCAAAAATGTAGTACTAGAGGCGCAAAACAATTACATCCCTAAAGTAGACAAATCTAAATGTAAAACTAAATTGCCAGAATGGTTTAATAGATCAATTAGAAAAAATATTCAGCGAAAAAAGGCACTTTACAGAGCATTAAAAAAGGACCAAAAAGAAAGTACGCAGAAAGAGTACACAGAACTGCAAATGCAAGTCAAAAAGGAAGTTAGAAAGGCCAAGAGAGAAATAGAAATGAACATTGCTAAGGGAGCTAAAACCAATTCCAAAATGTTTTTCCAATATTACAACAGCAAGCGAACATTCAAAGAGGAGATTAAATGTTTAAGAGATACAAATGGCAAAATCGTAGATGAAGAAAAAAAAATAGCAAATATATTAAATGATTAATTTTCACAAGTTTTTACAAAGGAAGATACTGACAACATGCCCCACATGTCATCCAGTTCCTATCCAGTTTTAAATAACTTTAGCATAACTGAGGCAGAAGTGTTAAAGGGACTAGGAGCTCTTAAAATAAACAAATCCCCTGGGCCGGATGAGATCCTCCCAGTAGTACTCAAAGAAATGAAAGAAGTAATTTACAAACCGCTAACCAAGATCATGCAGCAGTCTCTTGACACAGGGGTGGTACCGACAGACTGGAAAATTGCAAACGTAATACCGATCCACAAAAAGGGAAACAAAACTGAACCAGGTAACTACAGACCAGTAAGCCTGACTTCTATTATATGCAAACTTATGGAAACTATAATAAAATCCAAAATGGAAAATTACCTATATGGTAACAGGGTCCTGGGAGACAGTCAACATGGTTTTAGGAAAGGGAGATCGTGTCTAACTAACTTGCTTGATTTTTTTGAGGATGCAACATCGATAATGGATAATTGCAAAGCATATGACATGGTTTATTTAGATTTCCAGAAAGCTTTTGACAAAGTCCCGCACAAAAGATTAATTCTCAAACTGAACGCAGTTGGGATTCAAGGAAACACATGTACATGGATTAGGGAGTGGTTAACATGTAGAAAACAGAAAGTACTTATTAGAGGAAAAACCTCAGAATGGAGTGTGGTAACCAGCGGTGTACCACAGGGATCAGTATTAGGTCCTCTGCTATTCCTAATCTACATTAATGATTTAGATTCTGGTATAGTAAGCAAACTTGTTAAATTTGCAGACGACACAAAAGTAGGAGGAGTGGCAAACACTGCTGCAGCAGCAAAGGTCATTCAAAATGATCTAGACAAGATTCAGAACTGGGCAGACACATGGCAAATGACATTTAATAGAGAAAAGTGTAAGGTACTGCACGCAGGAAATAAAAATGTACATTATAAATATCATATGGGAGATACTGAAATTGGAGAAGGAATCTATGAAAAAGACCTAGGAGTTTTTATTGACTCAGAAATGTGTTCATCTAGACAATGTGGGGAAGCTATAAAAAAGGCTAACAAGATGCTCGGATACATTGTGAAAAGCGTTGAATTTAAATCAAGGGAAGTAATGTTAAAACTGTACAATGCACTAGTAAGACCTCATCTTGAATATTGTGTGCAGTTCTGGTCACCTCGCTATAAAAAAGATATTGCTGCTCTAGAAAGACTGCAAAGAAGAGCGATCAGAATTATTCCGGGCTTAAAAGGCATGTCATATGCAGACAGGCTAAAAGAATTGAATCTGTTCAGTCTTGAACAAAGAAGACTACGTGGCGACCTAATTCAAGCATTCAAAATTCTAAAAGGTATTGACAGTGTCGACCCAAGGGACTTTTTCAACCTGAAAAAAGAAACAAGGACCAGGGGTCACAAATAAAGATTAGACAAAGGGGCATTGAGAACAGAAAATAGGAGGCACTTTTTTACACAGAGAATTGTGAGGGTCTGGAATCAACTCCCCAGTAATGTTGTTGAAGCTGACACCCTGGGATCCTTCAAGAAGCTGCTTGATGAGATTCTGGGATCAATAAGCTACTAACAACCAAACGAGCAAGATGGGCCGAATGGCCTCCTCTCGTTTGTAAACTTTCTTATGTTCTTATATTCTTATGTCCCACTGATTCTTCTTGATTCCTGGCTCTTTATATTTTGTTCTTTTCATCCTTTATTTGTAGCTTAATCCTTAAAGTCCTGGGCTTAGTCTGATTGCTCTCTTTTCAACTCTCTTCAGGACCACAATGTTGTGACTGGAATTGGACACAGTATTCGTCCCAGTGTAGTATACAACCTCACCATAACCTCCTTGGATTTATACTCTACACTTTTGGCTATCCACCCAAGCATGCTGTTTGCCTTTTTGATTGCTTTCTCATACTGTGGTTGCAAATTTGGTATTGAGATCTTACATTTTTGTGTGACCGGTGTGTAACACTTTACATTTGTTGACCTTGAATGTCATTTGCCACGTTTCTGCCAGGTTTTGTATACGGTGTACATCTTTTTGAATTTACTTGGTGGCTGTAAGTGTGTCTGCTGCTCCCCCTAATCTTTACAAGTTTGCGAATTATCCCCCGATCCAATTCATTCATGAGGGGTCCAAGAATGGAGCCCTGCGGCACCCCACTGAGTACACTGCCCCAGTTAGAGGTTCCCCTCTTACAAACACTCTCTGCTTCCTGTGTTTTAAGCCATGTGGTATCCACCTGCATGTACTGCTTTTTGGAAGTCCGCATATATGATGATGTCCAAGGTACTTTCTGTGTCCTTTGCTGCAGCGACTTCTTTGAAGAAGTTTAAGAGGTTTGTTGGGAAGGAGCTCCCTTTCTGAATGCATGTTGGCTGTCACCTATGGTGTTGCTATATAGATACTCCTTGAGATGGATTCTATGATTTTACATGTTATGAAGGTGAGACTGATGGGGCTGTAGTTTCCTGGTTCCACCTTATCTCCCTTTTTAAATATGAGTGTAGCACTTGCAATGCACCAGTCAGCTGGGCCACCTCCTGTCTTGATTGATGTGTGAAAATCTTTGCCAGCTCATTGCCGATTTACCTCCCTTGTTTCTTTAAGCACTCTTGGGTATGTGCCATCCAGCCCAGGAGATTTGTTAGTTTGAGAATCTCCAGTCCTCCTAGAACTTGTATTTTATTTAAGGCTTGGCACTATGACTGTGTGCTAATTTAAATAAAAACGTGTAAACAGCAACTTAGTGAGACTTATCTGGCATTTGTGTTTCTTATTGTTGGGCTGTTTGGGTCTTGTGGCATTACAGTCTGGGCTTTGACGATTGTAAGAGTTAGGTCCAATGGCTTGTGGGGTTAGCTGTCAGAACAACTTCATCAAAGTGTGTTCCTGCTGTAATTTGGGTTCCAGAGGCAGTTGGCTGAAATATCGAATGATAGATTTCAGAACTCAGCCTTCTTGTACAAAACATCATATCCATGTATATCTTAAGGTTAAATGTCATTTGATTTAAATATCATCTGGTTTTAATGAATTCGTGAGAGATTCAACATTAATAATTGAATTACTCTGTATGAAAATGAGCTGCACTTAAAGAAGCCATAAAACTGTATTTTGCTTGTTCCATATTCAGAGATTTCTGCCAAGCTAGGGGTCAGATGAGTGTTTATTACATGAAACCATTGAAATAAGCTTTTCTAGACTGAGAACCAACTGTAATATTATATTTGTGTGGAAATGTTATGTAATAGATTTATTTTGCATGTAAAAAATGTAACATATATTAATATTTTTTAATTGAAACCATAATATAAAATATTTGATTTTATATGATAGGATGATATGAAGTGTTTTTTTGTGACATTTTGCCCATGTTATTAGTGATATGAGCAAATCTCAAGTATTTGTGCATCATCACTACATGCACATTTTTTTAGAACTTTACTGTCCATGAAGTAGACAGGTCCTCAGTTAAGTGTCTGTTTCTTTAGCCCAGAGTTGGATATGCTGAAGCCCTGAGACCCTAGCTCTGCAAAGCTGTACCTTTATCGTGTTAAAATGATCTTCCGATATGTGTTTGGAATGCACATGCAGACACGTTATCACCCACTGCGAAGAGGGGGACATCTTGCCAACCATGGCTGACAAAATAACTAAACAAATGAATATGCAGCAGATTCAGTCTGAAGCATGGGCTTGGATTAACTGATTAGGCTGGACTCCAGCGTCCACAGATATCAATGGATCTATCCCAGACTTCAGGAATGCCGCGACATGAGCATATCGCCATATCTTTGGGATTTTTATACTAACTGTGCTTGAGTTGTATAGGCAGAAGAGACATTCTCAGGTCTAGGGTCCAAACTAATACTACGATGAGGACTCGTATTCATTGCAGGCTAGTTTAATTTATTTCACTCAAGCTGGACACAGACCCAGGTGAGATCTGCATGTCTGGAAGCTGACACAGACCCAGGTGAGATCTGCCTGTCTGGAAGCTGACACAGACCCAGGTGAGATCTGCCTGTCTAGAAGCTGACACAGATGCAGGCGAGATCTGCCAGTCTGGAAGCTGACACAGACCCAGGTGAGATCTGCATGTCTGGAAGCTGACACAGACCCAGGTGAGATCTGCATGTCTAGAAGCTGACACAGACCCAGGTGAGATCTGCATGTCTGGAAGCTGATACAGAGATGTGTAGCCATTTATTAGGGCCAGAGTGAAGGTTCACCTGTGCGTGGAGCCAATTTTTATCCACTACTTGCTATCCATATCTGCTTGCACAATCTGCTTAAACAAGGTTAATATTTGATCAGAATCTATGGATATAAGAAGGAGGCAGTCCATGTCACACTGACATTTTTACTTATAGAAGGAGACCCACCTATCCAATTGTGATTAAACATTTAACCCTTTGCAGTCCATTTATTCAGCGCTTGTCAGGTGCGTCAGGTCCAATTTATTTTCACATGCGCTGTTTATTTTATATGCGCTGTTTAAATTTTTTTTTTAAAAGTAAAATAGGTTTAAGTGGCATTGAATCGCAAAAGGACACTCAGTACTGTATCTTCAGCCCAGCCCCACCCCTTGTTCACTGTATTTTTCACATACCTATTTATAGACATGCATACTGATAAATCCTCTCCTGATCACTTTTATCACCAAACTTCAATAATGCGATCCAAGTCATTATTTTATTACTGTAACATCTTAAAAAGCTCTGCAGCAAATGTCCATGATATTCTTTGTGTGCTGGATGCAGAAGCAGCTACCTCCTTTGTTTATGTCCATGTTATCTCTGTAGTACATGGGGCTATGAGATACGCCCTTTTTTATTTTCGGCTCCTATTGGTCTCACTCGGCCATTAAAAGGTTTTCTCAGCTTTTTCCAGAGAAAAAATGACTAGAGACCTGTGCTTTATGTCTTTTTGATGATATCGGACTGGAAAGGGAAAATTGTAATGTCTGACCTGGTCCGACATTGGACTGCAAAGGGCTAATCAGTTGTCGTATCCACATTTTGTGATACACATGCAACTCTGGTGAGGGAATTGCAAGTCTAGTGCAGTATAATGGGGGGGCAGACAGCAATAGCACATATTGTTATTTCAGCATTTGGGATTAAATGTAGGCATGCTGCTGTCATGCCAAGGGGCTCTCAGGGAAGTCTGGCTATTTACTACATCTGCATTATTTTAATAGAAGCTTTTTTTTTTTTGGAAATGATGTGTGTTTCTCTGGTCATTGAAATATGTCTCGTTCACATACACTTATCCCACCAGAATTACTATGGCTGGTATAAGTGATTCAAACTGTTCAAACATCCCACAGGCCTGTAACAGCTTCATTGAACTACCTGATTGTTTGAGTGAAATCCAAATGATACTCTACACAGAAGTCATACACTCCCCCATTGCTTTGTTTTGTATGTCTACAGTACAGCATCTGTGCTTGTCTGGACAAACCTCCTTCAGTAAGAGCACTCATTTTAATGATTATCTCTCTTGGAAATCGACTCAGATCAGGTCAATCGACTCAGTTTTAGTGAGGCAGTAGGTTAACAAGTTAAAACAAAAAAAAGACTCATACCTCATTCTGTAGTGAACATTGTTTTTTTCATGGTTGTGTTTTAAATGTATTTATCTTTTTTTATACAGTACTCAAGTAGCCCCTGTAATTCTACAAACTCATCAGATCACAAGCCCTGATATGCAGGCACCTTTGCTATGTACTGTCTCTTTCTTATCCGTCTTTTTCTCTTGCACCATTGACCTCGATATGTCACCAATTACAGACACTATTATGTTATTAAAGGTTTTGACCCACGAAGGCAGTTCATTGCACAAGTGTTATAGTAAAAGAGGAAGACCCCCCCCCCCCCCCCCCCCGCAATTAAGAGCTGCCTTCCTGTTCACTGCAGTCTCTGTGATTCTGTTTCATTCAGGGTATTTCCTTAGAGTTGGGACCTGCTAGTGTTCAACCAAATACACACTCTCATAAAGGGGTTGTAATCCCAGCAGGGGCATTTGTGTGGAAAACAATCGACATATCTGAGAGAAAATGTAATAAGCTTATAGTTGCACACACACAGGATGCATTTACAAGTATTACAGTATATGTGTGACCGTGCAGCATACTACTGCATGTTGACGTGTATGGAAAGCTGTTTGTTTCTGTGTTACTCTCAGCTAACCAATAAAACTGTAAGGGGCTTTAGTATTAGGGGCTCCTAAATAATACCTACAAAGAACATGGTTTTGAGAATGTCGCAATAAGTTCATCTTTTTTTTTTTACTCTGATGTAGTTCATCAGCATGGAGTTTATGACCTATTCCTGACCTTTTGTATATACAAAGTAAATTGATAAGAAAGCACCGTTGTTTAAAAGCTACTGAGACTGTTGGACGATAAAGAAAAGGCTAGGTGGATGAGATAGAAGGGGCTAAAACATACAAAGAATGTTAGGGTTTGTTTTCTTTGGCTTGTCTTTAATACCCTGATTCTATCCAGATAGTTCAACCCCATCTTTTCTTATTCACAAAGCATATTTGTTTAGGTAAAGCAACTTCCTTTTAAACATTTCAAGATATGGCTAAATATGACCAGTAATGTTTATATCCATGAACATATTCACTGAATGACAGTTAAGCCACTGAAATGGTTTATACAATAATAACTTGGCATTGTGCTGTATGTGACAGTCGTGTACAAGATAACTGTGTAGTGTTTCTTTTGAAAGGCAAATAGCATGTATGTTTTCTGTCATTCCAATAGGAACTTAAACTCTCTGCAAAGGATATTGTCAGTTTTTATAATGTATAATGACGGTATTTGGTCTCCTTTTTTCCGACAATGTTTTGAACAGTTGAACTGGCTGCTGTCAAGCGCAGTGCTGACTGAAACGGAAAGAGCAACCCTTCATAGCTGTGCAAGAGAGAACATTATAATACTTGACCTGACACCATCCAGCCCTGGGTCTCTCTCAAGAACAGACTACCAATTGTGTGCAGTTGTGTCAGATTTAGTTGTGATTGGTAAAAAAAATAAACTCAATTGCATGTCATGAGTTTGGAGAAAATCGCGTTTTTGGACATTAGCACTTTGTGTACGACCCTATTGCATATCATGGGTTTGGAGAAAATCGCGTTTTTGGACATTAGCACTTTGTGTACGACCCTATCACTTTAGAAAGCATATCAGACTCCTTTTGAATTCAGATTCAGCATTGAGAGACAAACATTCCATGCAAGCTCTGAATACAATAAACCAAGATTCACCACCCAGGCTGCACCCCTACAGCCAGCCTGCTGCATTTATATATGTATATCTTTATGCAAGACGCAGCTGTCTGTCTTAAAATTCATTCAGCATGAGCTTAAACAATAAGATCTCAGGTTGGAGAGCGGTAGCATAATTTGGTGTCATGCTGGGCTTCATGCCTTAAACAGAGAAAAGATGTATTCATTTTGCACAGTGGGCTTTGAGAATAAACAACAGCCTGAGCACCCTTTATATACATGCATGCTGCAACACTGGTCTTTTGCAGAACCTGGTTTTCAAGCACTTTGACGGGCTAAGAGCAACACAGTGAAAACAACAAGAGTGTTTCTAAGGAGCCGTTGGACTGGGATGTTTCAAACAGGGTCACTGAATAAAGGATGTCTTGTAGACCACTTCAGGTTACATGGTTCATTTCATAAAGAGACCTTGGCTTTCAGAGAAGCTTTATTTATTTATCAGTCCTTTTGCCAGATGTATTTTAGTGTTTGATAACCCTGAGCTCTTAGGGGCTGAGCAGCATGCGGGTTCGGTGCTGTGCTCTTGGAGCTGTTTTCATAGACATTGTTTTTCTTTTCTATTCCACTTCCTGGTTTCCCAGGGGCATACCAGATGCCAGGTCAGGAGAGTTCCTGATTTAGATTTTGTCATTTTTTCTTGTATCGTTACCATGGTGCTCATCATTCTGGAAAAGATGCCTCGTCCCTTGTGACAGCTGTCTTGTAATCCAGAGCTGAGTTTTCTCTTCTGAGAACACTTTCGCTCACAACACTGTGATTGGCACCGTCTGGTGCACAATGACATAATACAAGTGAAATACATAAATAAATACATGAACTGAATGAATCTTAATATTCTAAATGAACCACTTTAAAGATGTAATGACACCGTACTGTCCTCAGAATGGTGTCTTTCTTTAGTGATTAAACAATGTGCAGCTCTAGTACTGTAGGAAGCTCTATGTCCTGGAATGCACTTTCCATGCGTCAGGGTGATGGTCAGTATACAGTACAATATAGTAATAAAACTGTTAATAGAAATTTCAGTGACAACTTAGTTATGACGCAATCAATGTCTTAACAAGTTATGAATATATCTAGCCAATGTCTAATGTTGAGTAGAGTAAGTCAACTATAGCTCTGACCCAGTTCTTTCAAAGCATGTTGTCAGCTACTGTTGTTCCCCAGCATGCATAGTTCTCCAAGTCCCTGACAGCCTTCTAATGTGAGATTTGAACAAGCAGGGAGACAGCTGTGGAGAATGAGGCTAGTCCTAGTTTCTTTGTTTATATAAAAAGTGACCCAGGCACATACTATTAGTGATCACGTTCCTGTGACCCAGACATTCACTATTAGTGATGTCACAGTCCTGTGACCCACACACACTCTTATTACTGATGTCACAGTGCTGTGACCCAGGCACACTCCATTAGTGATCACGTTCCTGTGACCCAGACACACTCCGCAGGCATGGTACTGTAACACGGCTTCACTTGAGCACCACCACCTGCCTCCATCTTGGGCTCACACCTCATAAAAGGGCAAACATCTTGTTTCTGGCAAACAAACACACTGAACAAATACATTCCCATGAAGAAGAAAGAGAAGGAAAAGGAAAAAAGAGATTGCCGAAGTAGTGAAAGCCAGCCAGCACTCCTCAGAGAGATGATGAGTTTGTTTACAGCTGGGAAAGATCCCCAGTGGCAGTGGTAAAGCACAGGGAGGGAAAGCCTTCATGTTTACACATGGATCTTGGTGCCTGAACAGTTTACTATCCCCAGTGCACACAAGGGGCCTCTCCTGTGTATTGTTGTGCTCTCATGTTTTGTTGTGCTCTTGTGTGTATTGTTGTGCTATTGTATGTCTTGTTGTGCTCTTTTTTGTGTATTGTTGTGCTCTTGTGTATTGTTGTGCTCTCGTGTATTGTCCTCTGTGTGTATTGTTGTGCTCTTGTGTATTGTCCTCTGTGTGTATTGTTGTGCTCTTGTGTGTATTGTTGTGCTCTCGTATGTCTTGTTGTGCTCTTTTGTGTGTATTGTTGTGCTCTTGTGTATTGTCCTCTGTGTGTATTGTTGTGCTCTTGTGTATTGTCCTCTGTGTGTATTGTTGTGCTCTTGTGTGTATTGTTGTGCTCTCGTATGTCTTGTTGTGCTCTTTTGTGTGTATTGTTGTGCTCTTGTGTATTGTTGTGCTCTTGTGTATTGTCCTCTGTGTGTATTGTTGTGCTCTTGTGTATTGTCCTCTGTGTGTATTGTTGTGCTCTTGTGTGTATTGTTGTGCTCTCGTATGTCTCGTTGTGCTCTTTTGTGTGTATTGTTGTGCTCTTGTGTATTGTTGTGCTCTCGTGTATTGTCCTCTGTGTGTATTGTTGTGCTCTTGTGTGTATTGTTGTGCTCTCGTATGTCTTGTTGTGCTCTTTTGTGTGTATTGTTGTGCTCTTGTGTATTGTTGTGCTCTCGTGTATTGTCCTCTGTGTGTATTGTTGTGCTCTTGTTTTCAAGAGAAAGAGATTTTTTGTAAATAGCATCAGCAATCTGGATATAATCGTACTCCTCGAAAGCTGGACCAGGGCAGATGTGTGTGCCCACTGTCCCTCAAGCTACAGGGAGTTCATCTCCCCTCCCTAAAGAATGCCCAAACCAGATGGGGCAGACTCAGGGGGCACCATTGTGTGGCACAAAGGTGATCTCAGACTCAGGGGGCACCATTGTGCAGTACAAAGGTGATCTCAGACTCAGGGGGCATCATTGTGTGGTACAAAGGTGATCTCAGACTCAGGGGGCATCATTGTGTGGTACACAGGTGATCTCAGACTCTGGGGACATCATTGTGCGGTACAAAGGGGATCTCAGACTAAGGCATCATTATGTGGTACAAAGGGGATGTCAGATAATCTGTCTCCCCCCATTAAATGAGGGAGACACATTTATGGCTCAAAATTGAAAAACAAATCTTCCAATCCCAGTCAGACACATATCTGTGTGCAGCTTACATGTCACCAATTGACTCTCCCCAATCACAGAGAGGGGTGCTTTCAAAACCTTTAATCAGAGATTGCCCACTTCTAGACAAAAGGGCACTGTGCTGTTGTGTGACAACACCAGGACTGGCAGAGATCATATAAATCTGTACAGTAGGCCTATGCAGTACAGTAGTCACACTAGCCTGTAGCTAGGCTACCAGTAATACCAATAACTCATGCTGCTGCATTGTACCTGTGTGCACATTGGTGTACAATGCATATAAAAGATTATTTTAAATAAAAACTTAATGTTAGCATTTTTTAAAATGATTGTCATTGTTTGTTTACTTGGCATACTTAATAGCTTAGACAATTAACACAAAATAGATCAATGAGCTGCAGGGGTTAGTGAAATTAAGGTACGTTGGTGTTTGCCTCAAAAATGCATTGAGCACAACTGGCAAAGCAAGAGAAAAAGTGGACTGGGAAATGCCAGCAACAGTTTACTTAAAAAACTGACAATGAATTGGCAATCAAAAATGACAGTATTTGGAAAAATGACTATGGTAAACTCTACCAAATTAGATATACATTAATTAAAATTTAATCCAGACCAAAATTCATTGTTAACAAAACTACAAAAATTGACAAGCAGACCCCAGTAACTGTGCTGGAGCTGACAGATAAACTATAGCCCAGGAAAACCTACAGGCCTGACAGCATCATCAGTGAGATTCTGAAACACAGCAGTCCTGGCTGCAGGAGGCCCTGGTCAAATTATTCAACCTCATGCTGAGTGTAGGCTGCCTCCCTGACATATGGAAACAAAGGCTTACAACCCCAATTCACAAAAGTGGAGACAAATTAGATACCAACAGTTACTGAGGCATCTGTGTGAGCAGTAACCTGGGGAATTGCAATATCAACACCTGGATACTGGCCTTCCTTACTGAGCAATGTCCTGAGTAAAAGTCAGATTGGATTTCTACTAAATCACTGCACCTCTGACCATATTTACACCCTGAACACCCTTATCAACAAACACGTCCACCACAAAAATAAAGGAAAAGTATTTGCTTGTTTTATAGGTTTAAAAACAGCAGTGGACTCAGTTTAGCATTCAGGTCTAATCGATGAATCAGGGAGTTTTAGCCTGACTATAAATGCATTAAAAGACAAAGCATGCAGGGCTTTCTATGCCATAAATGATCAGCTTTACAAAATGAAACCACCAATACAAATTTGGCTAAAACTGTTGACATTGTCATTCAGCTAATTCTTCTTTATGGTAGGGAAGCATGGGCTCCTCTTATGAACCCAGATTTATAACAAATGAGATTGAAGCTCAGCAGAACATTTCTATTTAGAATTCTGCAGAAACCTTCACAGGAGTGCAGCCAGCAGCGCCTGCAGGACTGAACTGGGCCGGGTCCCCTTACTCTACTCCATACAGACCTGAGCACTGAATACACTGGGTCCATCTATAGCAGGCTGATCCGCAGTCCTACCACCACACAGCACTGCAGAGCACCACACTGTCTCCAGAAGAGAATCCCCTCAGCAAACTGGTACTGAAGCTCAGCCAGTTGAGCCAAATTAATATTTCTTATATTTGTGCACAGGGAGTTCCACTCATAGGCTCTAGCAGCTTCACCAAATGACCTAATAACGGCAAACACATAGCACAGATGCCATATATTATTCATTCATTTGAAGTAATAATGATAATGTATTCAGAGAAAGAATACAAATACAACTAGTGTTTTTTCCAAGTACTATCCTTGTATTGCTCTTTTTAAGATTCTTCTGTTATTGGTCTGAACCGTATTGTTTGAGTTCTCCTCATTGTTTGGTTGAATGTCCGGGCCTTTATTTTGATGTGCTTCTCTGTTGTACTGCGCTTGCTGTAGCGAGAATGATAATGGCGGCGGTTTGTTTTGAAATGAAGCTGGTGCCCAAGGAGCATCATAACATAGGAACATGTAGAATACAGGATTCTTTTTTTTTCAATATAGTGTTCTGATATCAAATATAATAATGCACTTTAATGACCACAGAGGCTTGACATGTTTATGACACCTATTTGACCTTATGCTCGGCATCAAAAAAGAAGTAGCCAATTATTGAAGTCCTCGTTGACTGCAATCAAATGAAACACAGCTGGAATGCACTGCAAGGTTGTGGTTCAGGCTCAGCTCTTGAAATGATTTGTATAGGACAGCTCTGCAGATCCCTAGAGACAGGTTTAGACAGCTGTTACTCCTTACACTTACACATCAGTAAATTGACTTTGGCAGTTTCTGGCATGAATGATCTTAGGGTGAACCCTGCTAGTCAGTCTGAGGTCCACTAGAATGCGTCCTACTTCTGCTGTCATCTGGAAATCTCAGCCTGCCACTTCAGTACGTGCAGCACAGCTCCAGTGTGAAGGACTTTCTTTTCTCTAGGAGCTGGCGAAGGCTTGCTTTCTTCTGGGCTTGCTCCAGTTTATGTGAGGTTACATGCTGGAAGTCAGGAGTTTTACTACAAAGTGACAGCTTGTAGTAACTGAGCTGGCTCATATTAGACACCCCTTTACACTGCTATAACTGAGCTGGCTCATATTAGATGGCTCAAGTTGCAAAGTTTACAGCAAAGATATACAACTCGACCCCCCCCCCCCCCCCCCCCCCCCCCCCTTCCCAAACCCCCCCTTGGTGTTTATTTTTTTTTCTAGCCACACTAGTGTTTAAGAACAACCACATTAAAAAAAAAGATCGGTTGGTGTTTCGTTCAACAGCTTTCTGTGTGGCTCCAACATGAGCAACCTGCATTTAGCAATTGTACTCAGGAAAACATGAGCAACCTGCATTTAACAAGTGTACTCATTAGAACATGCTGCTCCTTGAAAGCAAATAAAGTCATTCTTTCTGTGAGATGTGAGATGCAGTGGATTGCAGTTATGTATGTGAGTGTTGCTATGGGCATGTGTTTTCAATGTTTATTGTAGATGGCAGATTTGTTTAAAGTGTCACTGCTACTGTGTTGTTTTCTCTTGCAGGTTATTCCCTTCCCTATGACCTGTGATCTTCAAGCAGACTGCTCGTGCAGAGACCCTGCTGCCCAGGAGAACAGCATGGCAGGGCAGCAGCGTTTCCTGGGCTGAGGCTAGCCTGAGGGTCACGGCAGACTGGGAGAGCCATACATTCCTTTTACATGCTGCTTACAGGAGGCCCACCCCACTCATAACCAATCACACTGTCAGATGTCGACTGGTCTGCCTTTCTTTTTTTCACCAGGAAAAAAAAAGACTAAAGTGGGTAATAACATAACAAATGACTTCAAAGAATGAATGAAGCAAAGCCTGGATAGCATGTTGTTGCATAGTGTTGTGCCTGCTTTCGTAGCCATTGCTGGATGTGCTATAATCTCTTATTAAACAACTTTTAAAGGAAGACAAAACACAAGACAACATCATCAATGACAACAACAACAACAACAAATGCATATCCAACTCAAGTCAAAAACTGTTCTCCTTGGGATGCAGACTTTAAAATGATGTCAAAAAAGTACAGGAGGGTGAATAAACAGCTCACAGGCAGACCTAACTGGAGTCAGGTTCCTCAACCTCTCTGGAGACAAGCTATTCTCAGCTAGTATTAGAAAGATGAAATGGTTTTGTTCATTCCTCGACCATACTGTTTCGTTAGAGGGAGGGAATTCAGTGGTGTTCTGAGAAAGCCATGCTGAACAGGTAATGGGGTAACAACCCGATAAGCTGCTGTTAGTTCAGAAGTCCCATCAAATGAGCTATGCCACTAAAAAGCCCTTCAATTTACAGATAGGATGCAAAACAAGACAAAATTTACAGTACAACCTGTTCTACAGGATCCAAATTCCTGAACAACCTTTGCAAAACAGGCATTAGTGTAGCTTATCAGTAACAATCAATTTTGGCTTAACCTAGGCCCAATTGAAAAGGAGGCTCCTGACTTGAGAGAAATGTCAGAGGTCAGAGATTGGGGCTCTGGGATCAAAGTTGACCAATCACTGAATCCACAAACCCCTCCCCCTCTCTGCACTTGCTTACCACTGAAGAACTGACCACCAATTTGGTCTGGATGAGCTGAGGCGGCAAAAAAGTGTGAGGATTGTTCAGAGACTGAAAAACAGATAGGATGCAAAACAATAAGACAAAGGGATTCCGAAAGAGCCAGCTGTATACGCGTGGCTGCTGCTGCTACTCTTGCTGCTATTTGCCACACAACTTTCTTCACACCATTGTAGGAAAGGATGACAACAATCCCAGACTTTGAACAATCTGCATTCAAGCTTACCTCTAACCTTGCTTTTACCTAAGCTGGTTTTCTTCTTGAGTATCGGCTAAACCGTAAACCAACAGCCCCAAGAACTTGTTCTGAGCTCCACTTTGTACACATACAGTACAGTCTAGTCAAGGACTCACTGTTCAAACTGATGACTTGGAATTGAGCAGGAGTTTATTTAAAAAAATAAAAAAATAAATAAAAAATAAAGGAAGTCCAGTAGACAAATGATTTTTTTTTTTTTTTTTTTTTTATTTAACTTGTAGTTTTGCATTTTTTTATTTAACTATTATTATTATTATTTTTTTTTAATGGCATTGTAAAAGACATTTGTCTACTGGACAAAGTTATTTTATTAAGGATGTAGATGAAGATAAAAACTTTGCTTTTAACATGAAATGGTTTTATAATGTAGTATAGCCTCTCTGAAACAGACACGAAACAGCACTGTGGTTGAGTGATAAAGTAGGAAGTATCTCTTAGAAAACACTGTGAATTGCTATGGAGAAGTGATCAGGCACCTCGTCACTGAGCTTTGTCCCTGAGTGAACTGTGAGCAGGCAGCTTCCAAACGAGAAGCGTTCTGAAGAATAAAGGCAGGTGCACAATCATTTCTTCCGTCCTTTAAGACAGATCCATTTCTAATGTTCTAGCTATAGGTAGCAATCACAGTCACTTACAAGTGCTCATTCGTTTGGTTAGCTGAATGTAGTCACATATCACTAATCCCAGCTCAATACTAGTCTGCCCCCCCCACACACACCTTCGTCAAGTTTTTTCTCATCTCAACCATTATTTTCTGGTGTTAAAACTGTAGTTTTCTCTACATCTTTATAGCGACCTCAAGAATGTAATAATAACACACATGATACAGCATACTCAGTGTAGATAATAGTAAAGGAATATCTTTGTGTGGAGTCTGTATTCAGTTGTCCACACGTCATAATCACACACTAGTTTACATTCAGTCAATGGGGATCTTCGAAGAGCTTCTATGCAAGTCTGTGAAAGGGTTTCAATTGCAAAGTAGAATAGAGGACTCTTCCCTCTTGGCCCAGCAGTATCCAAGTCCAACCTCAAAGGAGTCTGCAGTAGAAAAATGGCTGCTATACTACAGTGTTGAGTAACTTTTTTTTTTTATTCAACACTACTTTTTCTTTTTTTTTCTTTTTTTACTTGGAACAAAGCCTAACACGGTTAGTTTTAGCACCAAATCAATACCGTGTTAATTATTGTGCAAACGCCTTTGCACCTCATTATTAATCTGGACCATTGTCTTTCTTTCTGTTGAGGATAGTGCCAGTTCACTTCAGTCAGGCATCCACACCAAAGCTGAAGCATGGAAGCCAGGGAGGTCATTAGCTTTAAAACAGGTCCTGTTGCATTCAAGGAGTATCACAGAGTCTGAACTTCATTGAGGCACACAAGCCCTTACACGGGCTGATGCAGTATTAGGGCCCTGGCCTGGACCTCTCCCCCTCGCCGCTCCCCCTTTTAAACCCAACAACCTCACGTTCCTCCTCATGTCATATTATATCATAGTTTGAATATGTTCAGGATTCAGTCGATTCAGATCTTTGGGCTAAGCGGGAGGACCCACCACACCCAGTGCACTTGTTCTGTTGGAATAAAACTCTTTGACCCACACTGTACTAGACTGTATAAACAAAGCATCAGCAACAAGCGTGTATGGCGGGTTAGCAAGATACTTTATGAGCTTCATAGCATACAGGCTTTTCAAAGGGCCTGCTCTAAGCAAGTCTGGCTACCTCCCTTCTCTCTCTGATTCTCTTCTCCTTTACCTGGTTTTAACTGTCGGTTCTTCAAGGTTTTTACCTGTGTTTTAAGAATACTTCATGCTGCGACGCATTATCATTGAGGATGAGGTTGTGCAGGCACTGCGTGGACCGATGAGGATTGAAAAGAAAGATACCACACAGTTTAGGTGATAGACTGAAAATCTAGTGCTCCGTAGATGTTGTAATGTCAGTTTTGTGCATAGTGTTAGGTCCAGAAGAATAATGAATGAGACATATGAAATGTTTTGAGTGTTTTTAAAAGTGTTTTTGGTTTGTGCTTGTATTTAATCAGTATTTTTATTGAGCTCAGTAACTGTACTTGGCTCCTGTACAGTCATTTTACACAAAACAAAACCTACTTTAAAAACAAAAAAAGCTGCTATGGTCAGACAGGTCATTTTTTAAAAGTTTTTATTTCATTATATTATATACATATATAAACATATTCATATATATTTTTAATTTTGTTTTCATTATTTTCTTTTGTTTTGCTTTTATTTTCCTAAGCTTTGCACCGATACAGTTTAAGAGAAAGTTCATACTCAAATCATTACAAAAGCAGCCATCCAAAAAAAGGGACAATCATAGAAGCGCGGAAACAGAATTTGAAACCGCGTAACATGCTGTAGCTGCACGCTCTGCAAGAACATGGAACAGTTGGCATTCCCCAGTCAAATAAGTAGTATTGTAAGCATGGGACAATAGCTTTGGCAAATAATTGCAAATACTTTGTTTGTTATATAGCTCTTAAAATGTATTATGTGTAATCCAAGTGTGTTTTTATTTTGTTAGTAATGTTGGATAATATGTAATTGTATGCAAAAATATTGCTGCTTTCAACTTAAGTATTAATGGTAAGGGTGTGAATAAACTATAACCATTATAACATTTCAAATCAACAAAATACATTGAAAAGAGGCATTCTCTCTAAAACACATTCCCGTGTGGGTTACTCATCCATATGTAAGCAGGTTGTTTTGTAAACCAGCGGTCGGAGGGTTAATGCTGGACCAATCTGTTCATTATGTGTATGCGTTCCTCTGTATGTCTGGGATCTACAAAAACACACGAACCAAACTGTGAGCTGTGTGAGTGGAAATGCACTCATTGTGAACTGCTCTTGTGAAAGAAACCTCATTGTATTTGTGGTTAAGAATGCTTCTTTTATTTGTATCTGGTGGGGCACCTTACAGAAGCCATGAAAAACAATATTAATCAAATGAAGTTCTGACAATGTTTAAAAGAAAATGTAACAGTCTACTGTAATATCACAGTATCCTTTTTGCTGTACCTCATGCCTGTAATTTTTTGCTGCTTCCATGATTAGGGATTTGAGTAATTTAAGTCTCATAGCAATATATAATGGTGTAAATAGTAGAATTATTTATTGAGAATGTCAACCCTTTTTTAATTTATATTCACACAGTGTTCGTCTAAGTTATTTTTACAATGCCGTTGTTAGACTTTTTTGGTGTGGTAGGAATACAGGACTATTTTTTTTCTTCATTTAATTTTTCCATCATAAAATACAGGTCTAACCTCACTGCAAAACTGGTTATTGTCACATTTCAAATTATGTTTTGCCACTGTTGTGTCCTCCTTTTATTAATGTACTGAAACATGTTGTTAATATTAAAACAAATAAAGTTTAATATCACTATGTCCCTGCATCTTATGACGGGCAGTTAGAATGTAGTGTTAGTTTATATTTAATTTGTAGTAACTACAGTGTATATTCTAATGTAATCGGCTCATAGTTCTTTATATGTGTTGGACTGTTATACATATGCATGCATGAAAGATTATTTAAATAGAAATGCATTTCAACAGTTAGCCACAATTGTTCCAGGGATGACCTGCAAACCAATTAGAAAGTATCCTTCAAGAGGCAGTCTAGTCTAGAGGTAAATGTGTGAGAAAAAAAAATATATATATATATATATATATAATTGTGTGTGTGTGTGTGTGTGTGTGTGTGTGTGTGTGTGTGTGACTAATTATCCCAAACAACAACAAAAAGACACACACTCTCAAAGGACTTCTTATTATTTTGTGTCTAAAAACTAAAGACTACATGCCAGTTGTATCACTGAATCATACCTTTCACCTGATAATGTCAGTATGATTCAAATAACTGTGGTCCTGTTTTAAATGTATTTGACTTGGTTAAGCACTGAGAAAAGTGGCTTAGATTTTGATCCAGGTGGAAGTCATCTTTAATATACTGCAGCTCTTTTGATGTTATTTATCCTTCTATGTAAATGAAAAGAACCAAATACGTGTTTCTGATTAGCCCATTGTTATTAAACCCAGGGTCTGCCTTCATGCCAAGAGAAACACACAAGCTTGCATTTGATTAAATTTATCATGGAAATCTCCTTCGTTCTTCCTTGAAACGTGCATCTTGTTATTTACAGGTTTTACTCTCCTGCACGAAAGGAAATGTTTTGCAACCTTTTGGAATGTATACTCTCCTCTTTAGGGTTTAAACAAGTATCCTAAAAAATCATTTCAAAGATAAAAGGTACTGAGCCTCTCAAAATCCAGCATCTGCTGTTCACAACAATGGCAAAATATTGTTTTTAAGAACAAACGTTATAACCTGTTGTTTAAATGTAACTGAATGTCTTCTGTCTAGTGTTCACTATACATTCTTAGAGTCTACAACCAATAAAACTATCAACTGAGACAACAGTGGCAGTTTAGCTTTGCTGAACCATTCAGTTATTGTCTCTTTCGTACCTTCTATCCCTACAGTCACACGTACCCAACCCTTCTAACTGGTGTAAGCAACAGAGGGTAGGACCCTCCAGGGTGTCACAAGAGTGCCCCAGGCTTGAGTTCATTGATACATATGTACTGAAGGACCCCACTTTCCTAACGGTGCAGCTCAGAACTGCTGTAGATTACACTTGGACTTATTTGCAAACAAATCTTTTTTTTAAATTTTCTCAGCTGGCATGCACTTCTGTTGTACCACAGTAGCGAGACGAAGGGGTCACCTTTCTGATGGCCAGTCTGGAATGAAATCTGTTTTATTATCTGCTTGAACTCTCCCCGCCTTTTCAAAACGGCAGCACCTGTTGCTTTGCCTTGCCTGTTGCCACGCCCCTCATACACTTTGCAGTGGGTTAGATCTGTACTTTGACACTGTTCTGGTATCCATAAGCACTAATCCACACTGCTCACTTCATTAACAATGCAGTGCTGGGCTCTCACCACGATCGTTTTGTGTTGTTTTTTTTCACAGCTGCATATGTTAATTTGGTGCTCTGGTTTTTCACAAGCAGGTATCTGGTGTACTGTATATGTTTTCCTGGAAATGATTATCTAAAAAACACAAATGTTACTTTTCCTGTTATGTATTGTTTAGAAATAAAACACTGGTTCAGTAAAAGTAAATGAACCTGTCTTGCTATTTCTTTGCTGTTTTTTTTTATTGTTTTTTTGTCGTTGCAGACCGATCAAGTTACTTTAGCATCGAAGTGACTTAATCTTCACTCTTTTTAAAATGCCACCTATACATAGGAACCTGTATCAAACGAATAACAAAAAGACCTGTCTTCTCGCATATTTGTAGATAACAAAACAATACATACCTCTTACCTGTCGTGAATATCATGTATTCGCTGTGTGCATGTCAATATGCAGTTTTGAAAAAAGCACATTGTATTGAACGCACAGGAATTCCATTTTAAAACATGATAGCTACTACTTGGATGTTCTTGGCTTGCTTTGAATTCCAGGAAATCAGCTGCTTCTCTACTTCTTGCTCATTGTACCCCAGCAAAGTCACGTTAGTGTCCGCAAAGCGTGAGCAGCGCGTTGACTGCTGACAGAAAAGGCGGCTCTGAGGGGTGGGAACAATTTCACTCACCAGGAAAGTGCAGCACCATCTCAAAGCATGTCTTGCAAACAGAGATTTGCAGTTTGCAGTTTCTAGTGTAGTACCCAATGTCATGATTTCACTTGAAAATACATTTTTCCTAAAACATACAGCTACAGCCAAAAGTGTCACGTAACGCTATAGAATTAATTCATTTTGCTTCATAAAGTCAAATGAAATCTGTTAATATTTAATAAAAATAATGTTAACATATTGAATTACATATCGCTTTGTAGTTTTGCATATGCTTAACAAAAAACTGACAAATTGAAAAATGTGACATTTCGAAATCTAACGCGAAATACTGTACTACTGTACTATTGCAGATTCCGATAGTTTTGCGATTTCATTTTGTAGTTTCTTTGATTTACGTGTTAAATAAAGCTAAATGATGTTTATATATTTGTATTTAATTATGCCTCAGTCCTGTAATTCCTGGTGATTTAAAACATGTGGCCAGAGCTGTACTGTAGGTCTGGTTCTTCACAGTTCATCTTACACTTGTTTTGATTTGTAAACCCGTTAAGAATATGACAAACTGTTTCAGGACTCTGGACAGAGCATGGAACTACCCTGAGCAATCAGTCTGCATGGGAAAGTGTGTCATGGGTGAATGAGTTGTAATCATTAGTCAAAGAAGGCTCTCTGTAAATCAACAATCCAAACTTATCTGAGTCTGATATTGGCTATCCCATGCACAGCAAACAGGCCGCATGTGATACTAAGAGTTATCTTGATTAATAAGGCATGGCTGATTGAGTTACATTCAGGGTTAGGACTTGTAAACAGTCCTGTCAGACAGTGAGTACAAGCACTGGAAACTGTAATGCAGTTTTCCACCTCCCCCTCTTCTTGATATAGAGACCCAGATAACTAATGAAAGGGGTTGAGAGTTGTACTGGCTGCGGGGGTTAATACATCGATATATTCCTTTGAATAGATATTGATGGAGTGTAATTATTTAAGTACAGTGTGGCAAGTTGGTAGCCAAGCCACGTCAAAATCTCAATGCACAAGCAGGAACTTCTGCAAAATAGGACTGTGATGGAATAACCGGGACACTTGTTATTGGTAAATGTTACGTTGCAGTCCCAGAGCACACAGAGAGCCTTCCTTTGCAGCGCATGCTGTGCCTATTCACCGGATTGGTCAAATGAAAAATCCTTCAACCCCAATAGAAAACTATCTTAACACAGCCTAATGCATTTATATCCATATTTACGCAAGTCTTACCCTAATAAACGGTAATGCATGTTTGACTTTGACTTTCATCCTGACTTTGATATCGGGTTGGACTGCCTTAATTAAAACTCTGCCTCAAGGTTTTTGGCCTCAATGTTCGACACCAGTTTAATGGTGCTTTATTCATCATTGCTTTGAGCACTAGGAGATATATCCAGTCAGTTAATATTTCAATATTGATTGACAGCTTTCAGACGGCGCTGAGAGACAGGAAGGAAGGTGGTTTGAGTGCCAACTCTGGGGCAAGGAGGAGGTGAACTCAAAGCACGACTCAAACTACAAACAGGTAGCTTTCAATTTACCTGGTACAACTACTGGTGAACATGAGGAGGTGAACTCAAAGCATGACCCAAACTACAAACAGGTAGCTTTCAATTTACCTGGTACGACTACTGGTGAACATGAGGAGGTGAACTCAAAGCATGACCCAAACTACAAACAGGTAGCTTTCAATTTACCTGGTATGATTACTGGTGAACATGAGGAGGTGAACTCAAAGCATGAACCAAACTACAAACAGGTAGCTTTCAATTTACCTGGTATGACTACTGGTGAACATGAGGAGGTGAACTCAAAGCATGACCCAAACTATAAACAGGTAGATTTCAATTTACCTGGTACGACTACTATTGGTAGATGCCACTGATTGAAGGTTGATCTATATGTGGGAGTTGCCTCCTTCGCTTAATGTCTGCTTGACTTTTGGTAAAGGTTGCTATGATCATATTTCCTACCTGAATCTTTGCATAACTCTGTTTAGACTGGGCTCTAACAGGTGGTGTGGCATATGGTATTTTTTAAATAAAAAAAATGTATTAGAAATAAAACACTGAATCCATCTTTGACTTGAAGGATGTTAGTTCTCTGTTTCTAAAGCCTCAATGTAATGCAGCCATGTTGTGAGAGTAAGACAAGCTGTTCAATATTACTTCGCAGGGTCCCTGGCACTTTCAAAATCAAAATACTGGGGTTTCAGGCAAATGCAATGTTCCAAAACTGGTAAAAAAAATCCTGGCACTGGATATTTCAGGATATTTAGTGTGGAAAGGACAAAAACGAAATGCATTTTTCAGCAGATCTTATGCCAGCTTTGGATATGAAGAACTGAATTGGTAACGCTTGATGTTATTCCTGTATACGGTCCATACTGATGTGTGTGTGTGTGTGTTATATATATATCTATATCTATCTATCTATCTATCCTATCTATCTATATATATATATATATATATATATATATATATATATATATATATATATATATATATATATATATATAGTATGTGTGTCTCTGTGTGCATCTCAAATGCTAATGTTTCCCACATGGGAAAATGCTGGCATCTGATAAGACAATTCAACACTTAAGCTCCGTACTTTATGTACAGTGAGACAGTGTGTTTTTGCAGCATTGAGCAATACATGCACAGACTAATCAGAGCAGGAATAGACAGTGTGCCCAGAGGTTGCACTATCCTCTGTAATCCTACTGTCATTTCCAAGTCGTGAGCAGGTTCATACTGTAGGCATGGTGTTACACAGTCATTACCATGTAACAGATAACAGTGTTGACCTCAAGACCATTGCCCTGTTCCTACACCATACAAATATCCTACCAACAGGTGAATTTGAAACCCATAAGTTAGGAAAGTTTCTTTCCAGGTCACACAAGCAAACCTCTGCAGATGGTTTGCCACGCTTCGATTAGTTATCATGTTAACTTCAGTAAAGCGAAGGTCCAACTGATCTCTGGCTGAATTGCTTCTTCAGAAATTTTAAAAAATAAACATTTCAAAATACTTTTATGTTGGTTTTTAAAATGTGCTTGTTTATAAACAGCAATAGCTCATTATTGTTATTGTTCTTTCAGGTAAAAGCTATTGTATTGAAGGTCAATGTTAAAAAAAAGTTTACATTGTAGAATTGATACTGTAGTCAATTAACTATCCCACTATGTCTATTGACATCACCTGTGTTCATATATGTGAAAAGTCCCTATATGGTCGGGACAGTCCCAATTTCCTAGCAAATGTCCCGTTACCCGATGCATAGGAAGAAAGTTCCAATATTTACACATAGAAAAAAAAAATCACTCTGCCCAGTAGAGTTATTGACTCCTCCCATGTGTATTATGTTGACCTTTCTCTTTTATATGTTTGTAGTCTGTGTCTATTATAGACGTGTGCAGGACTTTATTAAGGGAGTTAGCTGGCTGTGTTTCTGGGTGTTGTTGTAAAACACCTTTGGAGGCAGTATAGTGAGTTTCCCCCTGAGATTCCAGCAAGGCTCTGCCTCTATGGCTATACTGTGGATTACAATGATTTGCCTGGGAGGCTGCGTGCAATGGGAGGGACTGGATCTGCTCAAGCTCCTGCTGGATGAGTCTCAGCATCTCATTGAACTATGCATGCAGTCAGATCCATTGAGTTCATAGTCATTGGATGAACTTCAATTCATGTTACTAGCCATATCTCCAT
This sequence comes from Polyodon spathula, assembly GCF_017654505.1. Classification (NCBI taxonomy): domain Eukaryota; kingdom Metazoa; phylum Chordata; class Actinopteri; order Acipenseriformes; family Polyodontidae; genus Polyodon; species Polyodon spathula. Next base: position 5,077,457 of record NC_054566.1, on the reverse strand, counting down.
AATGAAAAGGTCCTGTATTTAGTCTTTGCTGCGTCCTGTACTGTGGGTTAATATTGTGAGGTATGTTTAATGTATGAATTACAAGTAAGCTCCTTATAGTTTCCATTTTCTAACTGATTTGATTTAACAGCATCTGGTTTGTAAAAATTACACAATAAAATGTCCCAAAAATTGTAGTAAGTTCTCTGTAATAATGAGGTTGTTTGGCACCAAATCACTTGACAGTACATTCATCATAGGTCACGTCCACTGCTTTCTGCCACAAGAAGTCAAATGCTTCCTGTGTTAGCCATACTAACTCATACTGACTCTTAAATCTTCACAAATAGGAAAGGGTTAGGGTTAGGGTTAAGAAAGAGTTAGGGTTAGAGTTAGAGTTAGAAAAGGGTCTCTTACTAATGACAGATGGCTTATTGTCCATGAAACAGGAAGAAGAAACCGAGACAAGCAGTAAAGAAATAGGGAATTGTGTATAGAAAACTCCAACTACAGTTAAACATACTCTTCTTAGTGCTGGCGACAAACGCTTACTGGATAACTTGTGATACCGTTATTAGAAAGTTATGGTGTTTTAAAACTGCACTGGACATGTTGAAGATTTATAGTATAAGCAACATTTTAAAACCATTGCTGCAAATTCCTATGGATTGCAAAAGTGTTTCATTGGATTGCATGGAGTAACAACTGACTGCCACATGCTTTGCTGTTACTTTGAAATGTTTTTTCCAGTGTTGAAAATCATTTCTACAATGATCGCAAATGCATAATGCATGCAAGTAGAACAGCACAGGAATACCAGAATAACACTGTTTTAAAGTGTAAATGATTTTTCTGTTCCTTGTACTCGATCAGAAACCATGCGCCTAGCTGACAGTCCAGTCTCAGTAAGAACCATGAGTCAGCTGACAGTCCAGTTTCAGTAAGAACCATGTGCCTAGCTGACAGTCCATTTTCAGTAAGAACCATGCACCTAGCTGACAGTCCAGTTTCAGTAAGAACCATGCGCCTAGCTGATAGTCCAGTTTCAGTAAGACGGTCTAGTCAGCCTCACTTTTACGTTCCTTTATATACATATGACAACATAGATTACTGCCTCGTGCATCTGGAAATGTCTGCCTTCAGTGTGCATTGATTTATTTTACTATTGAAGATAGCATTCTGAAAAACATGCATACAGGAATGTTCGTATTTTTCCAATTAATTATTATTACATTTTTATTTTGATAATGGCTGGATATATTTTATACTAAACCGAATGGTTCATTTGAAGGGGACCTGTCTAGTTATTTCTTGATTTGTCCAGTTGCAAATTAACTCCTGACTGGTAAGGTTATGTACTGTAGCCATTTATTGTAAACAATTGGTCCTGTCACTGTAGTCAAATATCCTTTTAGTACTAAAATGCATCCTGATTTAGTGCTTTAAGTGTCTGTGATTCTAAAGGCCCATTGACCACTACCTTGTGCAAGTTACTGTTGAACTGTCAAGAAAGTTGTATTCTCATGTGAAAATGTTGTATTTGTGACTTATGGTAGTCCTGGAGCCAGGTTGTATTGCTCTCTTTTGAATGTTGTTTTACCCGTATATTCATAAAAAATAGATCGGCCTTATTTTAAATGTAAATGAGACCATTGATTGGAAGAGGCTCCATCATTAAGTTTAACATTTGAGGGGAGGAATGCTTGGGAGCACCACGGCATGACTTGCCATGTCTCCTCTTGCATCCTCTCTTTGTTATTTTGCATCTTCATAGGGCATATCATTTGCCAATAAAACATACAGGTTTAAATCAGTGAGCTGCACTGAATGCAGCTGTAAATCAATGGTTAAAAAAAAAAAAAAAAAAACATATATAGAGGATTGAATGTAGTTATTGTATTTTGCAATGAAATTTTTCAGGGAGTGTATTTTTGTTTCTGATATCATTGGTACAAACCCCATGAAACCATATTTCAGAAAGTTTTGGATCAAGTAGATACTGCATACAGAAAATGAGTGCTAAATCAAAATTAAACTGTGAATAGTATCAATAATAGTATATAATATATACACACACACTCTCTTCAAAAAAAGAAACGCATAGGTGTTTTGAATGTACTTTTTATAGCATTAATATGGAAGTTTGGATAGACAGATCCAAAGGACCTTAACCTGTAAAGCAATCATTAAGACATTGTCATGCTGGAAAATGACATTACAATGGTTAATGAATGGGATCACATGAGGCCGTATGATCTCAAGACAATAGCGCTGAGTTGTCAGTTGTCCTGAACATGAACAAGGTTGGTTCTGCCACTGTCTGAGATTGCCGCCCACACCATGACACTGTCACCACCAAATCTGTCAACCTGTCTCAAAGTTGCCCGCAAACGTTCATGACGTCGCCTGTATACCCGCACTCTTCCATCTGCACATCGAAGCAGACATCTCAATTCATCACTGAACACTACATTTCTCCATCGTTGTATGGGCCATACTCTGTGATTATGACACCGCTGAAGTTCTAGTTGACAATATTTCGGTGTAAGAATCACTCCTCTGACTGGCCTTCTAGCTCGGATACCTGCCTCCTGTAGGCAGCTTCTGACAGTCTGGTTGGAAATTCTATGCATTCCTGGTACTGCAGATGTTGTAGAGGTTGCAGTGGTGAACCTGTCACATAAATGTAGTTCACACATTGTCTACCAGATCATGGGCGGTCAAGTGTTGTTCCACACTGCTGATCAGTGGCAAAGTCATCCTATAGTGCTCTTGGAAACATTCAGATGCTGGCTTCCAATTGTCCAATAGCATTATTCCTTTGAGCCTCTGTAAGTCTAGACATAACTTCAAATATGTCTACATCAGTGCTTGGAAATCCTCACCTGTAATTAATTAAAACCTCATCACCAGAACAAAAATAAATTGAACTATTGTCCTAACATCCTTAACATCCTTACACCACCAGTCAATAGTCTCCGTCTATCATGTGATTGATTCGCATCACTGTCAGTCCCGCCCCTCTTCTATAACTTATTCACTTGCACAAGGCAGTTTCTCCTAACGATACATAACAACAAAGGCCCCTTAGAAAGAGGAAAAACAACCACATCAAAACAGTGAAGCAACTTTTGCTAAAAATAAACACATAAATAAATCAATCAACAACACTACCCGTTGCCTGGAAAAAAGTTTGAATGACACCTCTGCTAAGATTCTGCCAGCTTGAAAGGAAATGTATTCGTTCTTAGGTTACTTGATAGCCATGTTCTTTATTTACAGAGGTGGTGGGGTGACGATTGGACATTGTGGGCCCTGTTTATACAACACGTTTACTGAGGCATTTAACTTTAGACATGGTTAAGTGTTAGACAAATACTGTAGTTGAGCAGGTCTGGTTAAAAGGGCTTTTAACCAAACTTCAACCATTATTCACAAGACCATTTAACAGCTGTCTATCTGTATATAACTAAACGTGACAAACTAGACAATGCATGACTTGCAAGTCGCTTCAACTGTCACACTTTATTGAGTTTAAGGATCAATACGATATCTATAAATGTGTTATTTCTAACAAGGAATAACTGTTTGTTGCATTGTAATGACAGATTACTATTGGTTGCTTATACTGCAAATGCCTTGGTCCTGTCAGTAATGATCTGCTATTGTTCAGAACATCATTTAATAGAGTCCTCCATAACTATGAAGCACTCTGAATTTAGAAATGCTAAAACTACTGTAATTTGTCATTGAATTTATTAGGTTTTTTATTAGGTTCTTTTAATAGTTCTACATTTATAGAGGTTGTTTTTATATATATATATATATATATATATATATATATATATATATATATATATATATATATATATTATATATATATATATATATAATATATAATATACATATATATATATATATATATATAGATATATATAATATATATATCTATATATATATATATAATAAGGGCATTACTGCGCCAATAAAATACAGCAAAACAAACATGAGACAAGAGAAAACAGAAACCATAGCCTTTACTGTACTTCTTTGACTCTTGGATATCCAAATATTAGATTTAAAACAGAACCACCACCAAATAAACATTGAACATTATTGTGTAAACAAACTCAAAAACTTGATACATTACAGGGGGTGAGAGATGAGACCCCATTGTAAGATTCAAGTCTGAACATGTTGAACTTTCAAAATATAACCCAAGCAGCACTTTTCACAACCCCAGTTAGCTCTGCAGTATGGTATTTCATTATTTAGTCATCTTCTTTTTTTAAAAATCATTTACATGCTCTGACATCACACCTTAAGCAGTCTACTTAAATGCCACTAAGTTAGAAAAAGAAACAGTTTAGTGGAGTCAATTCTCTCCGGCTCGTGTTCATGAGCAAGGTTTTTGTCTCCAAAGCTTCACTGTTAGCTTCTCTCCCTTGTAAAAAAAACAAACCAAGTGTCCCGTGTAAATGTGTTTGAAGAGCAAGATCAGTCCCGCTCATCACAGTTTGGAATCTCCATATGTGTTCCGTGGAATTGACATCAGCTTTTCAACACAAGTCACTTTAGTGTCCTGTAAAGAACTGTGCCAGACCACGCTGGCAGGTCTTGTCTCCTCGCTGTGGCAGAAGAGATAGGGTACTGTGTCAGTCCTGCTTTGGATGAAGGCACTGTGGAGCAATGTGGCACAGTAGCTGCTTACTCTGTCCAGTCTCCTCAGGATCAGGTGGGCTTTCCTAGGAAAGAGAAAAGGACATCATGTTTATATACTACTTTCCATTTACAGTCTCTAGAGAACACACTTTATTTATAAAGGTACAAAAAGATCACCATCAGCCCAATTTGATAAGACTCCAAAGATCCAGGGCAGTGCCTGCACTCTCAGATCATGTGCTAGAAACAGACAGGTAGTTGAATTTTAATAACAGATCCTTTGAAGGAATTAGATGTCACAGCACCAACACGCTGGAATGCTCTCGCTGTTGCTTTAGATACAACTACAACCTTGGTAAACTTCAGAGCAGATAAAGTACTAGCTGTTTTAAGAACATAAGAACATAAGAAAGTTTATAAACGAGAGGAGGCCATTCGGCCCATCTTGCTCGTTTGGTTGTTAGTAGCTTATTGATCCCAAAATCTCATCAAGCAGCTTCTTGAAGGATCCCAGGGTGTCAGCTTCAACAACATTACTGGGGAGTTGATTCCAGACCCTCACAATTCTCTGTGTAAAAAAGTGTCTCCTATTTTCTGTTCTGAATGCCCCTTTTTCTAAACTCCATTTGTGACCCCTGGTCCTTGTTTCTTTTTTCAGGCTGAAAAAGTCGACACTGTCAATACCTTTTAGAATTTTGAATGCTTGAATTAGGTCGCCACGTAGTCTTCTTTGTTCAAGACTGAACAGATTCAATTCTTTTAGCCTGTCTGCATATGACATGCCTTTTAAGCCCAGAATAATTCTGGTCGCTCTTCTTTGCACTCTTTCTAGAGCAGCAATATCTTTTTTATAGCGAGGTGACCAGAACTGAACACAATATTCAAGATGAGGTCTTACTAGTGCATTGTACAGTTTTAACATTACTTCCCTTGATTTAAATTCAACACTTTTCACAATGTATCCGAGCATCTTGTTAGCCTTTTTTATAGCTTCCCCACATTGTCTAGATGAAGACATTTCTGAGTCAACATAAACTCCTAGGTCTTTTTCATAGATTCCTTCTCCAATTTCAATATCTCCCATATGATATTTATAATGTACATTTTTATTTCCTGCGTGCAGTACCTTACACTTTTCTCTATTAAATGTCATTTGCCATGTGTCTGCCCAGTTCTGAATCTTGTCTAGATCATTTTGAATGACCTTTGCTGCTGCAACAGTGTTTGCCACTCCTCCTACTTTTGTGTCGTCTGCAAATTTAACAAGTTTGCTTACTATACCAGAATCTAAATCATTAATCATATGGTACCTGTTCATCTTGGTGCTGTAACTAATGGGTGCATGGAAATGGATTGTGTTGATGATGTTGTTGTCTGTGTGCTATGTTGAGGTGACACGTGTGTGTGTGTGTGTGTGTGTGTGTGTGTGTGTAACTGCTGTTGTTACCCTATAGGTACCCTGTAGAAACAAGATTTTGAATCTAGCAGGGGCTATCCTCTAAAAATCCTTAATTTAAATGATCATTTTTTATGTCCTTACGAATCAATTGGAAATGTTACAACAGACACTGTAAGAAATGCCAGAGTAATGTGGTCCTTCTGCACAGGCTGTAGGATTTGTGACCAAGTACAATCCTAGCAATGGCAACGGCACTGTTAATATTCTCAAGGCCTGCAAACCTTGTACCTTTCAGTATGAACACCACACACATTCTGTGTGAAGCAAGCGCAGCTTTAAAAAAACAAAACAAAAAAACCAACAGTTAAGCGCCCCGTGGAGACTGAGGACATGCAGAATACATGGTGCAGAAAGCTTTCCCATGTCAAAGTTACAGCAATAAATAAACATGTCCAGTGATGTGTGACTCACCCACACCCTTTGAGACGAAGCACAGTGAAAAGAGGTGTGAGCCTGAATGAGGAAATGAAGGAATACATTCTTCTTCATTGAGAGAGGAAGTAGCTAACCCCACGATTCCATTATTCTTTCAATATATAGTGTGCCATTTTACCATGATGTTAAAATAGCAGTTCATCTAGAATTGTCCTCCTCTTTTACATTTACTGAGTGATTCTATTGCATGCACTGAAGCTTCTCGAAGTTCTTTGTACAATTTAGTAGTGGCATATGTACAAGGTGTAGTGACTGCAGGTGCAAACATTGCAGCCATTATGTGTGTAGCACTTAACATCCAAGCGCTCATTTATTGTTGTTATTCTGAATTTCTGAGCCAATTGTGATGGTGTTTCTGAGATACGGACCTTGTCTGAAAAGTAAAAGTTAAACCTAAAACATTTTGAATGCACCAGTCATAAAAGTACATCCAAAGTTCTCAAACGCTTACGAGTAAGTGGCTAAAATGGTATGCTTAGGCATGTATCAAGGTATACAAATCCTCCTAGAGAATGTTGTTTTTTTCTTGTTACAATTCCTATATCTACCACGTGCCTAATCTTCACAGTATAGCACTTTCCATCTATTTAGAAAAGCATATGGCTAAAAAAGGACTCATGATTCCAGAATGTGGCAACTTTTATACCTCTGGAGTGATTGTAGAAGTCACTCTTTTTAAAAATCGGAAAACAAAATCAAGTGTGTGTACTAACCCTTGATATCTCCAACATGAATGACATCAATGCCCCCTGTAGGCAGAACCATCTTTCCTGAATATCCCTGCTCCCTATTCTTTTTCAGAACACTTAACTAATTGAACCCGTTTTTGAGTCTGCTTCCTTATTTCATTGTAGCTTTTTTGTCCATTTGCAGTAGTTTATTACACCAGAGAATGGTGTACTGCTGAACAAAAATACGAAAATGGGTTTGGCCATTATATTTAGATATTATATCTGCATAGTTAAAACCCTAAAACAAACAAAAATGTCTTGGCCAAAAGGCTTTGCATCCTAATTTGCAAAAAGGTTTATTAAAAATAAATTGCATAGAAGAGTCTCAGTCCACACGAGCGGAGCAAGCACTAGCGAGGCCCAGCACTATATTGCATGGAAGAGTCTCAGCCCACATGACAAAGTGGCAAAGTGAAACGTTCACAGTGTGCTTCTACAAAGGCACGCTATGTAGCTGTGTCTCATAGACCCTTTGCTACTCTGTCCTGATATGGCTACAGAACCTCTGTAACCCTATTGGTAGAACCCCATTCTGTGTCATGAGGACATGTTGTGCGCCATGTATGCTTGTAATCTTCAGCTCCTGTCATTCGTGGGTTCCCCCTTCATATGAATTCCAGTCCATTAGCTGATATTCCCATGGTGTTCCACTTTATCTGAAAATGATAAACAATCACTACATAGCTAACCAATAGCAATTAATGAAGCACATTCACTAACATATTAGTAGACTAGTTAAGAACTGTTCTAAACAATTCTTCCCCTGTTATACTGTTACCTATACACAGGGGGCTGTGTGCAGATTTCCTGTCTGGTCAGCATTGGGACTTTTCACTTGGTTTCTTTTCACTTTGGTTCTGTACATGATCCAATCATGAGCTCCAAAGTTTGATTTCTGTTGCACCCCAACCTCCACCTCGCCCATAAAGAAACAAACCCTGTTCCAGACAAATACATAAAAAGGAAGGCACAGTGGCTCCTTGTGGCAACTTTAGGAACAATTTCGTAAATGCGACAGCTGAGCGATCACAGTTTGCATTAAGTAATGCAATCACAGTTGGCTGGAGCCCTCCCTTTTAAAAAGTGCAGCAAGCACCACTCACCCTGCCAAGTGCAGGCCATAAATAACATGTTGTGTTTCATCCAAATGGTTCACAGTAGAGAACATTGAGTCTCAGTGGCTACCTTTTCAAATAATAGAAATTAAATCTTTATGATAAATTAAGTCTATTATGATATTTATGATTGCTTTGCAAGTGCAAGGGATGCAGAGAATACTTCCTGGCAAAGCAATATAAAACCAAAACTCTCCTTAACCACCAGAATCAAACTCCCCCACCATGGCTATAGCATGCAGTGGAGGAGGGGCTCTGGGAGCTAGCACAGTTCCATTCTGATCTGAACGCTCCCCACATTTCTATCACAGGCCTCCATCAAGCACATCATGTTGTATGGGTTTTGTGCTCTATATTTTTAAACAGTTTTCAGAAGTTGACAGTGACATATACAGGACTATACAGGAAATGAATGCACATGGATTAGGGAGAGGTTAACATGTAGAAAACATGAAAGTACTGATTAGAGGAGAAGCCTCAAATGTAGCAAGGTGGAGCCCTCTGCTCTTCCTAATCGATATTAATGATTTAGATTCTGGTATAGTAAGCAAACCTGTTAAATTTGCAGACAACACAAAAATAGGAGGAGTGGCAAGCACTGTTTCAGCAGCAAAGGTCATTCAAAATGATCTAGACAGCATTCAGAATTGGGCAGACACATGGCAAATTAGATTTAATATAGAACAGTGTAAAGTACTACACACAGGCAATAAAAATGTACATTATAAATACCTTATGGGAGACGAGAAGCTAACCTACATATTTGTCAAGTTCAGCATGTAAAATGTTGAAAATATCAAAAATACAAACAAAACTTTCACGTAACGTTTGGCATTTCTATTAAGTAGATCGGTATATGTGGTATTTTAGGATAACGTACCTTATGGCTTACGTTGTTGCGTTTGTAACCAGGGTAACTGGTGAGGCGATGTCAGTTAGCTGGTTTGTCACATGCTGTGTACGTGTTTCCAATTGTGCTTTTGCATACTTGAAGCTAATTAGCTAGCTAGCTTCTGGCGAAATGGATACATTTTTAAAACGCGGGGCTGGGAGCAGTACCAGTGAAACCAATACATTGGATTTGGAAAACCCCAAAAAACTGAGAACAGAAACAAAACCCTGTCAGTTTCGTGAGAATTAAGAACATAAGAAAGTTTAGAAATGAGAGGAGGCCATTCGGCCCATCTTGCTCGTTTGGTTGTTAGTAGCTTATTGATCGCAGAGTCTCATCAAGCAGCTTCTTGAAGGATCCCAGGGTGTCAGCTTCAACAACATTACTGGGGAGTGAATTCCAGACCCTCACAATTCTCTGTGTAAAAAAGTGCCTCTTATTTTCTGTTCTGAATGCCCCTTTGTCTAATCTCCGTTTCTGAGCCCTGGTTCTTTCTTTTTACAGGCTGAAAAAGTCCCTTGGGTCGACACTGTCAATACCCTTTAGAATTTTGAATGCTTGAATTAGGTCGCCACGTAGTCTTCTTTGTTCAAGACTGAACAGATTCAATTCTTTTAGCCTGTCTGCATATGACATGCCTTTTAAGTCTGGAATAATTCTGGTCGCTCTTCTTTGCACTCTTTCTAGAGCAGCAATAACTTTTTTATAGCGAGGTGACCAGAACTGCACACAATATTCAAGATGAGGTCTTATTAGTGCATTGTACAGTTTTAACATTACTTCCCTTGATTTAAATTCAACACTTTTCACAATGTATCCAAGCATCTTGTTTTTTATAGCTTCCCCACATTGTCTAGATGAAGACATTTCTGAGTCAACAAAAACTCCTAAGTCTTTTTCATAGATTCCTTCTCCAATTTCAGTATCTCCCATATGATATTTATAACGTACATTTTTTTTCCTGCGTGCAGTACCTTACACTTTCCTCTATTAAATGTAATTTGCCATGTGTCTGCCCAGTTCTGATTCTTGTCTAGAACATTTTGAATGACCTTTGCTGCTACAACAGTGTTTGCCACTCCTCCTACTTTTGTGTCATCTGCAAATTTAACAAGTTTGCTTACTATACCAGAATCTAAATCATTAATGCAGATTAGGAATAGCAGAGGACCTAATATTGATCCCTGTGGTACACCGCTGGTTACCACACTCCATTCTGAGGTTTTTCCTCTAATCAGTACTTTTTGTTTTCTACATGTTAACCACTCCCTAATCCATGTACATGTGTTTCCTTGAATCCCAACTGCGTTCAGTTTGAGAATTAATCTTTTGTGCGGGACTTTGTCAAAAGCTTTCTGGAAATCTAAATGAACTATGTCATATGCTTTGCAATTATCCATTATCGATGCTGCATCCTCAAAAAAATCAAGCAAGTTAGTTAGGCACGATCTCCCTTTTCTAAAACCATGTTGACTGTCTCCCAGGACCCTGTTACCATATAGGTAATTTTCCATTTTGGATCTTATTATAGTTTCCATAAGTTTGCATATAATAGAAGTCAGGCTTACTGGTCTGTAGTTACCTGGTTCAGTTTTGTTTCCCTTTTTGTGGATCGGTATTACGTTTGCAAATTTCCAGTCTGTCGGTACCACCCCTGTGTCAAGAGACTGCTGCATGATCTTGGTTAGCGGTTTGTAAATTACTTCTTTCATTTCTTTGAGTACTACTGGGAGGATCTCATCCAGCCCAGGGGATTTGTTTATTTTAAGAGCTCCTAGTCCCTTTAACACTTCTGCCTCAGTTATGCTAAAGTTATTTAAAACTGGATAGGAACTAGATGACATGTGGGGCATGTTGTCAGTATCTTCCTTTGTAAAAACCTGTGAAAAGTAATCATTTAATATTTTTGCTATTTTTTTTTTCTTTATCTACGATTTTGACATTTGTATCTCTTAAACATTTAATCTCCTCTTTGAATGATCTCTTGCTGTTGTAATATTGGAAAAACATTTTGGAATTGGTTTTAGCTCCCTTAGCAATGTTCATTTCTATTTCTCTCTTGGCCTTTCTAACTTCCTTTTTGACTTGCATTTGCAGTTCTGTGTACTCTTTCTGCGTACTTTCTTTTTGGTCCTTTTTTAATGCTCTGTAAAGTGCCTTTTTTCGCTGAATATTTTTTTTAATTGATCTATTAAACCATTTTGGCAATTTAGTTTTACATTTAGATTTGTCTACTTTAGGGATGTAATTGTTTTGCACCTCTAGTACTACATTTTTGAAGAACAACCATCCGTCTTCTGTGGATGTTTTCTCTATTTTACTCCAGTCTACTTCTGTTCTGAAACAGTCTCTGTTTCATACCTTCATAGTTTGCTTTTCTAAAATTGTAAACCTTAGCTTTAGTCATTACTTTTGGGGTTTTAAAAAACACTTCAAATGAGACCATATTGTGGTCTGAGTTTGCCCGTGGTTCTCTGACCTCTGTTTTAGTTATTCTGTCTTCGTTATTTGAAAAGACTAAATCAAGGCATGCCTCCTCTCTAGTTGGTGCCTTGACAAATTGTGTTAGGAAGCAGTTTCATTTCCACCATTTTAATTTCATCCTTCGTGCTACCCACTGGGTTTTCCCATTTTATATGGGGGAAGTTGAAATCCCCCATTAGTATGGCTTCTCCTTTGCTACACACATTTCTAATGTCATTGTATAACAGATTATTTTGCTCACCGTCTGAATCTGTCTATAGCATGCTCCTATTATTATGCCCTTTGAATTTTTGTCTGTTATTCTGACCCATATTGATTCGGTTTTATTTTCTTTGTCCAGGTTTAACACCTGGGCTTCAAGACTGTTTCTTATGTATAGCGCTACCCCTCCTCCTCTTCTGTCCTACCTGTCTTTTTCCTATACAGTGTATACCCACAAATATTATATTCGTCCCCATCACTCTTAGACAACCAAGTTTCTGCAACACCTATCACATCATAGTTACTTGTTAGTGCAGTAGCTTCAAATTCTAGAATTTTGTTTCTGATACTTCTAGCATTTAGATAAATACATTTAATGGTTGTCTTTCCTGAGTTGTTGTTCTTGTTTTGAAGCGGTCTCACTTCTGTTTTTTTGTTGATTTCTCCCCCCTTCCTTTCTAGTTTAAATGCTTCTGAACCTGCATGAGGATTTACATTAGATTTGGATTTACTTCCACAACTGCCAATTCACCTCAACCATTATGTTTCTTCTGTGGAGAAATTCTGTCAAACAGCAGCATGAAGCCAGCGCATGTACAACGACATCTGAACACAAAACACCCTGCACATGTCCGTAAGCCAGCAGAGTTTTTTAAAAGAAAACTTTCAGAGTTCAAGACTTGCCCATTTACAATGCACAAAGTTTCATCTACCTCAGCCAAAGCACTTGAGGCATCATATGCAGTTTCTACTTATTGCAAAATCGAAGAAGCCATACACAATTGCAGAGGCATTAATTTTGCCTGCCGCTGTGGCGCTAGCAGAGAACATGCTTGATAAAAAAGCAGCAGACACTCTCAAGAAAGTACCTTTGTCAAATGACATCATTTGTCATAGGATCATTAACATGGCTGAGGACGTTGTCTCACAAGTTGTAGTGGCTAATATATTTGTCCTCCAACTTGATGAATCTATAGATGTTAGTGGGGAAGCAGAGCTTAACGCTTTCATTTGATACATGGACAATACAAGTGCCGACAACAAGTGCCACAAGTACGTTTGCTTTCCAGAGGGAAGGTATTGCAAAGGTTGTTTGAATTGCGAGCTGAAGTGAACACCTTCTTATCAGAACATTCATTCTCTCGTGCTTCTGTGTTTGAAAACACTGAGTGGTTAGCGTGACGCGCCTATCTTGCCGATGCATTTAGCAAGCTGGATGACCTGAGCCTGTCCTTGCAAGGCAGTGACACCAACATCCCGAATCTGTATAATAACGTGTGTGGTTTCATCAAGAAAATTGAATTCTGGAAGACAAAATGTGGATAGGGGAATTTTAGTTGTTTTCCTCAGCTTGATGCTTATCTCTGCGATCCAGAAAAGGAAGCAAAAAATTAAACCAGTTGTAGGACATTTGGCCCAACTGACTTGTGAGTGCAAGTCATACTTTCTTGACAAAAAATTTGCCAAACTGGACTGGGTCTGAAACCCCTTCCTTTTGCCAGACACCAGGAGCAGTAACTTACCTGACAGCCTTCAGGAAAAACTTCTGGACCTGTCCTCAGACTGTGGCCTGCAAATGAGGTTGGTTGATTCCACACTAACACAGTTCTGGTGTTTAATCCAAAAAGAATACTCTGACCTGGGAAAGCATGCTTTGGATCAACTGCTACCATATGGATCAACTTACTTCTGTGAAGTGTCATTTTCTGCAATGACCCAAATACAGGAACAGACTAAATTTGGAAAAAAACTTAACAACTTTAATATCTGCTGTTGCCTCATTGCACCCCAGGATGACAAAGCTCATCAGCAAAAGACATGGTCAAGCTTCACACAGAACTGTAAGTATATTGACTATTTTTCAATCACATAGATCAGGGACTATATAAAAATAATGTTAGTATTAATATGTTGCTGTACTTTCTTGTGCATCTATTCATATTAGCAAGTTTTTTGTGTGTGCACAGTAATCAGAAAAGGTTGAGAACCACTGATCTAGACAATGTAGGGAACCTATAAAAAAGGCCAACAAAATGCTTTGATATATAATAAAAAGTGTTGAATTTAACTCAGTGGAAGTAATATTAAAACTGTATAAAGAATTATTAAGACCTCATCTACAACATTGTGTTCAGTTCTGGTCACCTTGCTAAAAATTGATATAGCTGCTCTAAAAAAAGTGCAAAGAAGAGACATGTCATATGCAGACAGGCTAAAAAGATTGAATTTATTCAGTCTTGAACAAAGAAGACTATGTGGCGATCTGATTCAAGAATTCCAAATTCTAAAAGGTATTGACAATTTCAACCCAGGGGACACAAATGGAGATTAGATAAAGGGGCATTCAGAACAGAACATAGGAGGCACTGTTTTTTTTACAGAGAAGCTGACACCCTGGGATCCATCAAGAAGCTGCTTGATGAGATTCTGGAATCAATAAGCTACCAAACGAGCAAGATGGGCCAAATGGATCAGTAATGTATACAGTATGTCCAGGACTTGCTCCAGACAGCCCAGCAAGGTAATGATTGTGATTTCTCAGACAGTGTAAGTGGCGCTCCTGAGGACTTGTCTGTGCTGCTGTGCAAGGGTAGTTGCCAGGACGATGGCAGCGAGCCAGCACTGGGAGTAAAATTATCTTTTCTGGCTCGCCAGTTCAAGGGAAGCCTGACAGAGTGCTGGACAATTACTTTTCATTAGGCCTTGTTAATGTGGTACTTCTGCTGGACATCTAATATCAACAAGAACTCAGATTAACTCCCTCTGCAGTGGCTGTGAATCATTCCAAAGCAAAGAGCATTAGATTGTGATGAAAAGGCAGGACCCAGCAGGACATGGACACTGTAATAGGCAATCAAACTGAGTAGGCAGTTACCATGGAAGGGCTTTTAATAAGAGGGGAAGCTTGGGAAGCCCACGTTTAGGATTACATGCTGTGGTCAATAAACATATAAACAACATACTGAAGTTCATCCCGACAGTTTTGAAATGTAATTAGAACTAATGCCAATCAAGGGTTTGGGTGGCTTCTTCAACTGAGCTCTGTTGAAAAGTGAACGAAGAGACTAAGGATCAAACATGCAGTGTACTGCTGTATGACAAAGGTGCTGCGTTTCTTTTGCAGGCTGACAGATGCAACTTTACTCAACTTGCTCACCAGTGGAGGGGGGTTCCCAATGTCTACCAAGACCCCTTAGTATCTTATAGTAAATTGCTTCTGCCAATGAAGCACAAAAAGAGTGTGGAGGCCTTGCATAGGTATTTGTCTAGTGGCTTTTTTTTTACGGTCTGTTACTAGAAAACTTGGAGCTCTGTTCTAAAAACACAGTTACAATGATGGTTCTTGAACCCTTCTGGTTGCGTGCTTTCAGCTGAGAAAGTGATGTCATGTTGCTGTTACTAGTTATATTATTTTAGCATCACCGTGGCTGTGTGTCTAGAAACTGCTGTGTTTATTTAAAATGTTTCACCTAGGCATGGCTGAGACTGGACCTCAGCTGGCCTCTAACACTAGTTGTGTTTTCCTTGCACACTCCCACATTTTAAATATATATACACTGTCTGGAGTTTACATGATGCAACTTCAAATGAATGTAGTCAGACTCCTAGGAGGTTTACCAGCCTGTGTTCTGGTTAGCTTCCCCATAGAGCAGGTAACTAGTATACACAGCGCAGGCCATGAATATTGCATCACCCACATCTTTCACTGGTTATTAACAAATTGTACCACTAAGGTTTGTATCTACTTTTATTTTTCTCATTTCTACATTACTAACAATTCATCGTAAATGTCAAATCACAATTTGACAGTGTTTAGGACTCTGTAATACAGTGTGTGAAATCATTTTTGTGTGTATATATATATATATATATATATATATATATATCTAGAAACTGTGTGGGCTGCTCACAGTACACATCTAACATTAAGAAGCAAGCTGGCTGCATGCAACACTAACACTAACATGATGAGTGGAGTTTTGCCAAAGCTTTAAAAGCTTTACAGATTAGACCCTATACTAGAGTGTTAGCGAACAGTAAACTGTAAATATTCTGTCAATAGCTTTGCAAAGGGATAGTCAGACTGCTAGTTGGTCTGTGGCTTGTGCATGCAGTGGCTCTCCCCACAGCTTGGCAGGTCTCAGGATCCAGACTGCAGCCAGAACCGTTCACACAGAGCAGGTGGAGGGGTCAGCGAGCTTTACAGTGTCAAAGGCAGTGAACTAAACTACATCCAAATGGTGCTGCACTAATGGAGGCCATTGAACTGTAATCGACATCTGCAGAGAAAGATAGGAGGGGCGGCTGTTTGGAACACATAGCTGCCGAAAAGGGAGACCTTCACATTGTATCCAAAAAATTACATAGAACTGCATGGTTATCCTGCAAAATCCGATTTTAAACACATACATGAATGAGCCAGTGCTGCATTCCTGGATAGGTCTCTACCAAATTTACACACCTAGATTTGACAATAGATTTGACCCTTCTTCTTGACTAAACTGTTCAAGCTTTGTCAAGTTCCTTGGGGAACACTGATGGACAGCAATCTTCAAGTCACGCCACTAATTTTTGATTGGATTTAGGTCGGGGCTCTGGCTGGGCCACTCAAGGACATTTATCTTTTTGTTCCTTAGCCACTCCAGTGTAGCTTTGGCTGTGTGCTTTGGGTCGTTGTCATGCTGAAAGGTGAACTTCCATCACAGTTTCAGCTTTCTTGTAGAGGGCAGCAGGTTTTCCTCAAGGACTTCTCTGTACTTTGCTCCATTTATTTTCCCTTCTATCCTGACAAGTGCCCCAATCCCTGCCGATGAGAAACATCATTATAACATGATGCTGCCACCACCATGCTTCACAGTAGGGATGGTGTTCTTTGGGTGATGCACTGTTGGGTTTGCGCCAAACATAATGCTTTGCATTTAGGCCAAAAAGTTCAATTTTAGTTTCATCAGATCAGAAAACTTTTTGCCACATGGCTACAGAATCTCCTGAGTGTTTTTTTGCATACTTCAAATGGGATTCAAGGTGGGCTTTCTTGAGTAATGGCTTCCTTCTTGCCACCCTACCATACAGGCCAGATTTGTGGAGTGCTTGGGATATTGTTGTCACATGCACACTTTGACCATTCTTGGTCATAAAAGCCTGTAGCTCTTGTAAAGTTGCCATTGGCTTCTTGGTAGCCTCTCTGATCAGTCTCCTTCTTGCTCAGTCATCCAGTTTGGAGGCAGGGCAGGGTCTTGGTGGTGCGATACACCTTCCACTTCTTAGTAATCATCTTGACTGTGCTCCAAGGGATATTCAAGGCCTTTGATATTTTTTATACCTATCCCCTGATCTGTGCCTTTCAACAACTTTGTCCCAGAGTTCTTTTGAAAGTGCCTTGGTGCTCATGGTTGAGTCTTTACTTGAAATGCACTACCCAGCAGAGGGAACCTATATTCTGAAACCATGTGAATCACTACAATTTAACACAGATGGAGGACCACTTAACTTGGTGTGTGATTTTGAAGGCGATTGGTTACACCTGAGCTAATTATTCAACACTTATTCAACCAAGCTATGTCAGTTTTTATTTTTAATTAATTTTCTACAAATTTCAAGAATATTTTTTTCACTTGGAAGTTGTGGGGTAAGATGTGTAGATAAATGAAAAAAAAAGGTTTTAATGCATTTTAATTCCTTGCTATAAGGCAAGAAACGGTGAAAATTTTGAAAGGGGGTGTAGTCTTTCTAAGGGCACTGTATATATAGCTTCAGTTTCAATGAAAATATAATTAAGCAGCCTAAATCTAAAAAAAAAAAAAAAAAAAAAAAAAAAGCCACCCAGTAACTAAAATAAGTAAAAGTGATGTAGAACTAAACTAATTGCATGCTAAAATAAGTAACATTTGTAATGATTTATTAAGTAAAATATACTTAATAAATAATGTTATAAGGAGCAAGTGATGAAATACTAAACCAAGTAACTCATTGTTTTAAAGGTATTTACTGCCCAATCCATTTCTCACATTTGAAAGGGAACCTCATGCAAAGTGTTGTATCTGCCACTAATATGTTATGATATCTATGCTAAGAAAGTCAGTGGTGCTTTCCTTGCAATCTAACCACCCTGTATCAGAATAAACTGCTACTGCTGCCAGTGCTGGGCAGAGCCAAGAATACGAAGTAAAGGGATCATTTTTAGTTCACCAGCTAAAGGAAGCCCAATGGAGTGCGAGACAGTTACTTGTGATTAACCCTTGTTAATGCATCACTTTTTGTTGGAAATCAGCTATATTTTCCACACTAATCTCTTCATACAGTAGCTTCCCCAGTTGAGTGCAGTATATGAAACTTCCTTCTTGGGCTGCTCACAAGTTCAGTTCAGGCAGTGGGCTTTGAGCTGTGCTGTGCTGCCCTGTGGTGGAGCTGGATAATGTGCTGCTCATTTGTGATTAAAGTGGCTTGGTCTAGGAAGCAGTGTGGCTTACTTGGGGGGATAAGGAAGTGGGAGGCAGGTTATAGCAGCCCTATTTAAGGGTATTATTGTCCTTTCGGCTAAGCCTCCAAGATAAATTTATAATGGAATTTATGATGTGATTAGGAACTCAGAGACAGTGCAAACTGCACCTGCTACTGTGGTACATGTACGACTGGTTTTTCTTTTTTTATGTTAAGCAGTTTTGTGTTGCTTTTTTACAAGGGGTTAATTAAGTACTGTAACATCCAAAATTGTTTATTCCAGACGTGTTAGAAAATCTGTAACAAAAGCAAATTTGCTTTGGATTATTATTGTCGATTTGTTGTAGATACTACTTCGACGGTGGGACACTAGGACCATGCGGAATGAGGTTGCTGGGAATTCCTATAAAGAGTGCATTCTGTTTGAGTCAGGAAAGGGGAAAGCTGGGTCTGTCTTTTGTCTTCCGGGGTAATTCTCAAATCAGGCTACTACCAGGTAAGCCAATTGCACCGCGGCTCTTTTATTTTGGTTTGTTTTAGAAATAAGTTTCTTTGTTTTAAACTTTGTTGTATGATACTTTGTAGTGTGAGCTGTGCAACACATTTTCCACTAGTAATGCAGCATATTTTATTATTTTATTAATATACTTATAGTTATTTGGTAGTAGAAACTGCAGGTACACACCACAGTGTGCCCGAGATAATGTTTTATATTTTCCTGTGTGTAGTGTTTTGTTTTATAGTGGTGTATTTTGTCCTTATTCTTTGTTTCTTTGCTTTGTAGGATGCAAGCACTGATTATTGTTTACAATCATTATTGATTATTGTTTACGATTATTGTTTATTCTTCTTATTATTTGTTTGCTTTGCTTGCATTTATTTTGTGACATAACCCTCTTTTTCTTTATGTATGTATTGCTGTGTTTGATTAGGCCCACTAATCAGTTAGTTAATGTAACTGATTGTGCCTTTTGCACTTTCTTTTCAACAAATTGCAACCCTAACACTGTTCGCATAGACGGTATAGATGCAGGGAATAGTCACGTTTGATTTCTATTTGGGGATTTGAATTTGTTTGCACATTTATTTTACATTTCTAATTGAGTTTGCACTTGGTGTTTTTGTGGATTTACATTGATTTATTTTCTTATGTTTTTGTTTTTTTTATTTTTTGAATCACCTTTCCTGTGTCTGGTGTTCTCTATGCCTTCTGTGGTATGGTTGTCTTTGTATAGAAATCTGTACTGAACCTGGTGTTTCTTTTGAGCTTCAATTTTAGTTGTTAAACTATAGGAACTAGATACTTATCTACCTCAATTTCAATTCCTTCTGAAATAGCTACCTTAAAAGAGAACGTGTAGTATTTATACTATTTAAATAAAACTGCTCTGTAATAGTAATTTTTAACTGCACTTGTGACTTCTGACTTTCATTTACTTGAAGGGGCTTGTGTGAGGGAACCTATATCTTGGTCACGACTTCGAGGTCCCCCTACCTCAATATAAACAAGGGGTGGTGTAGTCACTGATTGCAAATTCAAAGATTATATTTAAAGTTTCACCTGCCCAAACTGTGGCAGATGCCACAATTTGGCGTAGTTGGCAGGATTTGAAAGTCACTTGTTGCAGTTTGATTTGCTTGTTTTTGTTTTCTTTAACCCTTTGCAGTCCATTTATTCAGCGCTTGTCAGGCGCGCCAGGTCTTAAGTGACATCAGTACTACATCTCCAGCCAAGCCCCACCCTGTGTTCGCTGTATTTTTCCCATGCCTCTTTATAGACGTGCATACTGATAATCTCCTGATGATTTGTTTTATCACCAAACTCCTAAATAATGCGATCCAAGTAATTATTTTATTACTATAACAACTCAAAAAAGCTCTGCAACTGTTGGTGATATTCTTTGAGTGCTGGATGCGGAAACAGCTACGTACTTTGTTTATGTGTGTTTATCTCTGTGTGGTACAGCTGCTAGGGCTATGTAGTTTTTTCGGTTTCACTCGGCAATTGAATGGTTTTCTCTGCTTTTTCCGGAGAAAAAAACGACTAGAGACCTGTGCTTTATATCTTTTCGATGTTGTTGGACAGAGTCCAACATTGGACTGGAAAGGGAAAATCGTAATATCGGACCTAGTCCGACATTGGACCGCAAAGGGTTAAAGAGGATTGGTGATAGACAGAATATACAAACAATAATCGTCGTGTGAAAATTGAAGACGACTGTAGTCTGCTTTGCTGTGGATTTGACCAGGGTGCCTAACCAGTTGGAGAAGAAACCTGCATTGGGACAGGGTTCCTTCATCCCTTGTATTCTCCAGTTAATGTTAATTGTTTTATTGGATTTTTAAAAAGGAAGGTGAAATTGTATTTTTATTTATTTTCTATTTGACTTGGGGTGGTTCTGATTCTGCTTACGCAACATGGCTAAAGAGGCTTTAGAGAGGGAACTTGCAAGTTTATGTGAACAATTACAGTCAGCACAAGCTGACAATGAGAGGTTGACTAGAGGGCATTATAATCCTGGCCCAAGCTCTATATCTTCTGCAGAGAGGATGGTCTATGCCCCTCATGAAAGAAACTGTCCTAAATTTTCAGGGGATGCTGACTCTTCCAGTTTCCTTGATGTAGAGGATTGGATAGAGGAGGCACGTGCCAGTATAAGATCTTGACACCTGTCTATTAAAGAGAAAGCTATCTTTTTATTTGATCATTTAGCTGGAGATGTCCATACTGAAATTAAGTTTAGGCCTCGCAGTGATAGAGAGGACCCTGCGAGAATTTTTGCTATTTTAAAAGAAACCTATAGCTGCATTAAATCTTATATTGGGTTACAGCAGCATTTCTTTGAGAGGAAACAACAGGAAGGGGAATCCCTTAAGAGTTCTCGCATGCACTAATGCCTTTAATGGAACTTATTCATTGCAGTAAACCAGGTGGGATGCCCAATTTAGATCAGCAGCATCTCCAGCATCTCCTTCATAACAACCCAGCATCTCCTTCTTGGATGTACGTAAGAAGGCTATTAGGTGGGTTGATGAGGGAGATCATAGTGACAGATCATCCCTCCTCCTGGTGCCATGAGACTGAGGTAGGAGTTAGGAGTGAATGTGAGGCTGTAGCAGCTGTGGTTAAACCCTCCCCAAACATTTTAGAATTAAAGGAATTATTGCAGAAGCAGAAGGCCCAGTTGGATGCTCTCATGAAAAATTTGCAATCTATGCAAGAAACCAGGGGTACACCCCCAGTAAGTAGTAATCAGAGGTACCCTAATGAACAATGTAGGTGCTTGCGGTGTAACCGGCTAGGTCATATAGCGCGTTATTGCCCCTGCCCCTGCCTACTGATTTTAAAGAAAAAGCTAAGACCAATGCATTGCCTAATGTAGAGAGAGGGGAGTCTGAAAACTAGCACCTTCTGGTGTAATGAGCCAGACAACAGGACGGGTTGAAATAGGCTCTTTTGGTACAGCTCCTGAGTGTCCCACTATATTGCAACGTTTCCACCTTATTTTCAATTCCTGCATTGCAACAGGCTGAGAAGGGGGTGGAAACAAGCTTTGCTGCAGTGTCAGAAACTTGATAGTTTACCAGAACCCTCTAGGCCTAGTATTGGCAAGGTGAAGCTCAGGCTAAAACTTCAGTACATATCCCTGCTGGTGCTATGGCACTGCTGTCTGCAACCTGCCCCAAGGGTTCTAATTTTGAGCTTTTAGTAGCATTATTGGAACCGGGGGGTCTTGGTGAAAGTAATCTTTCACCTGGGGTGCTAGTCTCCCCTGCATTTTTAACCAATGAAAGAGGGCTAGTGTATGTCTCAGTAGTGAATGTGGGGACTTCTGTGGCTTATGAGACCCAGAGTTGCTCTTGGGGTACTTTAACAAAGCTGAAGCACTGGAGCTATCTGAGGCTGTTATTGGTTTTAAGGAGGAGGCAACGCCTCAGGGACGTATAGCCCACATTCAGTCACAAGGGGTGAGTGTGACATCAAGATCTTTCCCGGAGTTAGAGGCCATAGAGTTGTCTCTGACAAGAGTTTATCTGATGACATACCTCTTCATCAGCATTATAGACGCATTCCCCCAGCCCAGTATGAGGCAGTCAAGAACCACGTTAGACAGTTGCTGAGTTCCCAGGTCATAAGGGAGAGCTGTAGTCCCTACTCCTCCCCTATTGTGTTGGTCCAAAAAAAAGATGTCACTCTGAGGATGTGTGTTGATTATTGCCAGCTAAATTCTAATACCTGCAGAGATGCTTACCCCCTGCCCAGGATAGAGGAGTCCTTGGATTCTCTTACTTGTACTAAATGTTTTTCTACCATTGACTTTGCTAGTGGTTATAACCAAGTGCCTGTAGTTGAGTCTGACCATACTAAAACAGCTTTCTGCACTCCATTTGGGCTCTTTGAGTTTAACCAAATGCTGTTTGGGCTCTGTAATGCCACAGGAACTTTCCAAAGGCTTATGGAATGCAGTTTTGGTGACCAAAGTTTCCAGTCCCTCTTGCTATATCTAGATGATATTGTAATCTTTTCCTCTTCAGTTGAACAACATCTGCATAGGTTGGAGTTGGTGCTGCAATGGTTACAACAACAAAAGTTAAAAGTGAAACTTAACAAATGCTGTTTCTTTTGCCAGGAAGTGAAATATCTAGGGCATGTTTCAGCCCAAGGAGTGGCTACAGATCCAGGGAAGATTGTTGCGGTGGCTGATTGGAGACAACCTCAGAATGTAAAGGAGCTATGGTCTTTTCTTGGCTTGTCCAGCTATTCGACATTTTGTTGAAGGCTTTGCTAAACTGGCTGCACCTTTTCACCATCTAGTGGCTGAGCTGGCTTATGACCAGAAAGGGAAAAGGGCAACTAAGCAATCTTTTGGTGAACGTTGGACAGAGGTATGTGAACAAGCATTTCAATCCGTCCGAGCAAAGCTAATTACAGCACCAGTTTTGGCCTATGCTGATTTCAAGAAGCCCTTTTCTGGAGATTAATGCCAG
Source organism: Polyodon spathula (assembly GCF_017654505.1). Classification (NCBI taxonomy): domain Eukaryota; kingdom Metazoa; phylum Chordata; class Actinopteri; order Acipenseriformes; family Polyodontidae; genus Polyodon; species Polyodon spathula. The sequence continues at coordinate 5,054,069 of NC_054566.1, read as the reverse complement.
TCATAGTGGGCTGGGTGCAATGCTTTCTCAAGAGCATAAAGGTAAAACAAGGCCCATTGCTTTTGCTAGTAGGGGCTTGAGGCAGACGGAATGTAATCTGGACAACTATAGCTCCATGAAGTTTTTAGCGCTCAAGTGGACAGTCTCGGAAAAATTCAGAGAATATTTGTTGGGTAATCAGTGCACTATGTATATGGATAATAATCCTCTTAGTCATTTACAGACTGCAAAACTGGGGCATTGGAGCAGAGATGGGCAGCACAGCTTGCCTTTTTTCAACCTTGCGATAATGTCGGCCAGGAAGAGTGAACGGGAATGCTGATGCTTTATCAAGACAATATGTTGAACATGCGTCTTGCTTTGTGGAGGATGTTGTTCCTATGATGGGTGTTCCTATGGAACTGCAGCAGCACATCCAAAGGGATCAGACCAGTGATGCTGGGCAGGAGGCTACTGTAGCACTCTCAGTGTGTCCGAGGAGCAGTCTTGTTTTGTTGCAGGCCTCCAATCCAATTATAGGACCCTTTTTGAATTTCTGGAAGCAAAGGAAGCACCCAGATCATGATGAAAGAGTAAAATTGTCCAGGTAGGTGCTGGAGTTATTCCGTCAGTGGGATAGGATCTTGGAAGAAAATGGCGTGCTCTGTTGTCGCATTTATATGCCTGATGGAGGAAAGGAGATTTATCAACTTCTTTTGCCTGCGGCACTCCATCAAGAAGTACTCACAAGCCTCCATGAGGACCATGGCAACCAGGGGGTGGAACGCAACAGCAGTAGTTATGACTCAGACAGTAGAGCAGTGGTGTAAAAACTGTGAGCGGTGTATCCTTTCAAAAGCCATACAGCCAAAAGTATGTAGCTTTATGGGTTAACTGGTGGCAGCCAGACCACTGGACATTCTAGCTATAGATTTTACTGTCTTGGAGCCTTCCAGTGATGGTAGATGTGAGGTCTTATGAAGAATATTATTGTCCAGATCCCAGACAGATCCACAAGATGTGAGGTCTCATGAAGAATATTATTTTCCAGATCCTGGACAAACCCATAAGATGTGAGGTATCATGAATATTATTGTCAAGACTATTTTGGTGATATGCTTAGTGGCATGTCGACTTCTAAACCAAACATATTTATTCATTTGTATGCCAAACAAATGGTTGCCTTCTATATGAATAAAACACATTTATATTGAAGTAATATTGATCATTATTGGCTCAAATCAATATTAAGTTCTTAGATTCAATCAAATGATTTTATGAGGATTCGGTAGATTGAAGAAATTGATTTAAACCAGTAATTAATTTATCAACTAGGATTAAAAATGAAGTCATACTAGTATTTAATGGTTTAAGATATTTACGTCTAAAATTAACAGTTATACTGAATTTATCTCAATTAGACGGGTCTTAAGGTAAGAATGTATTTTGAGCCCAGTATAGTTACATTAACAGAATATTATTGCAATCTTGTCTTACTGTTCTTAAAGCATGGAGGAGTTTTGCAGCTCCAGCCTGTTTGTACAGTAGAAGGTATGTCGTTTGGTTGTAGCATATAACTGATAACACTAGGTGCTTCTCTTGGTCTTGCTTTTTCCAAATGAAAGTCAAAATGAAGCAAGTGCAGCCTAAAGGCTGACGTTCGTCCACAGATCCTCTGGTTGAGATGAAGAAGGCGAAGATGAAGTCTTGAAGGCAAATATGGACAGAGAAAGGGGGACAAAGATGAAGCAGTGTTTCTTAAAAACCTTTGTAAAGGTGTGTCAGTGCTGGCATCATCCAATTAAAGATTATCTGCCCAGGTGAAGCAAAGAAGTCAACACTCCTCCTTTCTATGTCTCCTATCTTCCTAATAACTGTGATATTGATTATCATATGGAAACCATCCAGTTTTTACATCAAGGTTACCAAGAGGACACATTCTGTGGATCTGCATTGTCTGCATAAGCCAAAAAACTCTCACTTTACTCCTGATAGGAGAAATGTACAATCTGGGAAAAGCAGCAAGTCAGTCTGAAAGGTCCTTCTCTGAAGACAGACACTGCTCATGCTATAGAGTGAAATCGCTGCAGTATTAAATATACATCACAGCCTCTCTTGAGACCTGAAGATCCTGATCAATGAGGCTACCGCTCGGATGGAGATGCTTGTGGCTGATCAATCCATTATTGTCCCTTTAAAATCTTACAAAATATACTTTAGTTTATAAAATGGGTATTTTAAATACTCTATCTTGATTGGTCGAAACAGGTCACATGGCGGTGTTGATATTACCGCATATCACCATGGTTTGGCACTTTTTTCAAAAACGGGCAAATCACTGGCAGATATCCATACACTAGAATTTGAAAACAAAAACGGCAGACATATTGGAATTTATCACAATAAACATGACCGACGAGATTTATATAAATGTTAAACTTTTGGGAAACCAAAGTGTTATGAGATATTGAATGAATCTGAACTGGACACCAATGATTAATTAAAGCAGTGAAAAAAAAAAAGCAAAAGTAAGTGTATTCAAATAAATTCAAAACTCGCCATTCTGATCACTCTGTTCCTTCTCCCTGAACTATGGCGTTTCACCTATCCCATTTTTAAAATAAATAGTTTAAAAAATATCTCAATATTTCAGCTTTTCACAAAATATTTGGGTCCCTCTTAAAAGAGACTTTGGGGTTAAAAGATGTTTTGTTGTCGTTGCTCCCGCTGTCCTTTCTTCGGTCTGCCTGCCTGCTGCCACTGGACCCACCCCCTGCGCAGCTGTTTGATCTGATGCTGAACATTTATAAATTCATCTTGACAGTTCCTGCCATACCTTTTAAATGTGTCCATGTACGAAGGTATCATGTTTTCTGCTGTGCCCTGCATTGTTTAAAATTGTTTCTTAACACTGGTCCAGTAGTTCTCCACGTTACCAAGCTGTAAATTGTAGTCAGTTTGATAAGCAACCGGGTATTCCATGCAAATAATGTCTTTCTCGCCACTGAAGCTGTAGTACAAATCTATAATGGATACCTCCTGTTACTACCCCGGATAACAAAGGATTATTAAAAAAAAACACGGACTCTCACATGATCCTATTGCAGGTCTTGTGAGGAAGGGTCTGCATAATTTAAAGGAAGTCTTATTTGTGCTGTTTCATGATGAAAATGGGCAGTCATATTTTACTTTAAAATGTAACGAATAAACCAAGAATTACAAGAAGTGTAACAAATCAAAACTGCACTTTCAATGGCAATGTTCAATTCAACATCTGAAATAATTTTTTTAATTAATGCATTTTTTTTTTTTTTTTATGTTTTAAGGGACTATTTTTTCTAAGTTCAGGCAGAGGTGGAAGGATATTTAATAAAAATGACTTTTTTTGTTAATTAAAACATGTTTTTACATTTTTTTTTCTTTGGGTTTTTTTTTTTTTTTTTTTGTAATGTTGGTTGATCCATTTTATAAGCGCAATAAGGCACTTCAGGGTGTCGGATATACTCTAATATCCACACGCCCCGGGCGGTTAAAGCCACTCGGCTTCACCTCGTGACTTATAACACACCTGGGGCGTATGGATATTAGAGTATATCCCACACCCTGTCGTGCCTTATTGCTTACATAACAGAAATAAATTGTGTAGTTTGCAAGTACGACTGTAACAATCTATTGAAAAATACATTTCAACTTTTTGAGTTTTGTAAACCTGAGTACCTGAGTTATATTTCTTATTACATCCATAACTTAAAAAATGATAAGGTAAAACTGCTAAACAAAAGTTGTGGCTAGTACACTGATGGAGGCACTAGCCAGAATGTTGACCGGCTTGAATTGGGGGTTTGATTTGCTTAGCATATATCCAAGCGTTGCTATTGTTTACCATGGCTTTGGCTAGTCTTTACTGTACTTCTTTGTGATTTACTATGCTTTACAATACTTTTCTATGATTACATCATGGTAAACCTTTACAGACAATCTTTAACGATACAAAGTGTGAAAACTACCTGCACAGGAGCTTCGTGTGACGTCACAGTGGATGTTTGGAGTGGTTTGCTATTTATTTGTTTTCACAGGACTATTCCGAGGCTGACCAGTTTTACATGTTGTGTTGTCCTCCAAAGTCACAAAGGGAGTGAGTTGTTAAGTGGCTGAGCTAGCATTCAAATCTCACATTTCCTGGACCTTGGTTCTAACCACAAGACCACACTGTCTCCATAGTATGGCATTGAAAAAATCCAACCTTTGATTTGTTTGTAATTTTACAGAATCATTCACAGGTTTATCTTGAATCAGAAAATAATACAAAAAGTCTGTGTTTTAGGTTGATGCGGAGACAGTGTGATTAACAGGAACAAGAAAAGACATCTGTGTTGACAAAGTGACAAATGTGGGCTTGGTGCAGTTTTTGAGATAGATGGCTAGTCAAACATCTGAATGGACTGCTTGACAAAATGAATGAAAATACTGAAATACTTAAAAACAATATTCTTTAGAAAATGTCTGAATCATATAGTGTTAAAGCCACAAAAGGATGCAAATTCAGGACAAATTAAATTAGAAAAACATTCAGTAACATCAGCCAATCAGCTTCCAGCTCTAGCAGACTTCTATCAGACAGTAGATGCCAATTGGAATATCATTGTATCAACTGTGAATCAAATTTAAAATCAATCTGCGCAAGTGTCAGGAATTTAATTTTGATTTGCTGTAATGAAAGTTCTATTGGACAGCTATCCAAATAAATTTTATTATCCCCCAAAACCAGCAAATCAATACCAATGAAAGCAACCAGTCCTATACCTGCAACTGCCGAGTTGGCCAATCACACCTTGTCCGCTTGATTGGATCTCAGACACAGCATCTTTTAAAAATAGCAAACTGGGATTCCTCCATTTAGATATCTGCACTGAAACTAGGAGCAGCTCTGACAAGTAAAATGTTATTTGCTTTTTTTCTCTAATTATCCATATGATTGTGACAGAATGGCTGGGGTTCGTGACCTCAGGCCAGAAACAAGAACTGAAAACACAGACAGGTAGGTACTCGGGTGCAAAGCACACTGTGGCGCTATTTAATTTTTTATTATTATTAACAAAAAAAATAAAATGTTTGAACAAAAAAAACACAACTCACAGAGCGAAAATAAAAATTTAAACAAAACTCAAATCTCGAACACAAAAAGAAACAAAACAGCCTAGGTCAGGCTAAGCAGTTGCCTTCACTGTTCCTAGACTTTCAGTTTCGTTTTAACTTCGCTGTTTCTCACGTCTCTCTCTCTCTCTCTCACATTCCTCCTCCGAAGATGACCCCCCCCCCCCTGTCTGAAAAGGAGAACTGCAGGCTTTTTATACTGGTGACCGTCTCCCGATTAGCAACAATTAATCAAGGAATTAACTCGGGAGATGATCACCTTCTACACATGGTTTTGTGCCAAACTGCCAAACAATAACAAATACGTCTTTGTATTTTAAATAAATACAAAAATACATTCAAATCAAACAAAAACACACAGCTTTTCGCCATCATATTTATAATACATAAAGAAATCAGAATAATAACAATAAAACAAAATAAATACATTTTTAAATCAGCAGGGCTCTCTCCTGCCCATCTAATAGTGCGCGGGGCTCTCTCCTGCACCTCTAATAGTGCGCGGGGCTCTCTCCTGCCCCTCTAATAGTGCGCGGGGCTCTCTCCTGCCCCTCTAATAGTGTGCAGGGCTCTCTCCTGCCCCTCTAATAGTGTGCGGGGCTCTCTTCTGCACCTCTAATAGTGTGCGGGGCTCTCTCCTGCACCTCTAATAGTGTGCGAGGCTCTCTCCTGCCCCTCTAATACTGTGCGGGATGCTCTCCTGCCCCTCTAATAGTGTGCAAGGCTCTCTCCTGCCCCTCTAATAGTGTGCAGGACGCTCTCCTGCCCCTCTAATAGTGTGCGGGATGCTCTCCTGTCCCTCTAATAGTGTGCAGGACGCTCTCCTGCCCCTCTAATAGTGTGCGGGGCTCTCTCCCGCCCCTCTAATAGTGTGCGGGGCACTCTCCTGCCCCTCTAATACTGTGCAGGATGCTCTCCTGCCCCTCTAATAGTGTGCAGGGCTCTCTCCTGCCCCTCTAATAGTGTGCGGGGCTCTCTCTGCCATGCCACAATGACTCTTTTCCTAAAACTTTTCTCAGTGAAATGGTACCTAACAAATAATTATAATGTAAATCTAGATTTTAAAGCGTTTATTTAAAGAAAATAATTAGAAAAAATGTTTTTCTAATAGCAATAGTTCCCTCTCAATGAGGTAGTTGACCTTTACTTTGGTTAGCACCGTCGCCTTTGGCTTGGGTCTCATAACTCCAGTCATGGTTAAACACCATACGGTAGAGTCTTCATCGAAAGCACTATCGCTTAAATGTGTCATTCCATTGGAATTGATGGAGACTTGTGGTCAGCACATTCAAGTTAGAAGTTATAATCAATGTCATTCCTATGATAGTTGGTTGGAATGCAATGCACAGCAGTGTATGAGTGTTTTTTCAGGCTCTTTAGAATTCCACCTAGTATGTACGCTAATACTCAAGTGTGGAGGGAGGGCTGTCCTCTGGAGTCAATCTCTCCTCTCAGCTAAAGCAATATTGCTTTCCAGCAACCTTTTCAGTTCAAACTGTGTCATTAGCCATGCCAGATATCCCATTGCAACCTGCTGCTATAATGACTATATTTTATACAAAAATATATACAAATCTGAAAATGAAAGAATCTTAAAGTAAATTTTACTCCAAACACCAGCACACACTGCTATATATATATATATATATATATATATATATATATATATAATATATATTATATATAATATTATATTGGTTATATATTATATTGTTACCGTATATTAAGATGGGCACGTGTACTAACTCAGTTATTCACAATGATAGAAATCGAAAATTGTTAATTGTTTAGAAAATTACTAATCGTATAATCTGTCTTGTATTGCAACAAATAGAAATGGTCTGAACAGACGCATTAACCATGCTAAGACTGCCAGTGTAGAACAACGTATTACTATAAATACATATTCAATAAATCATTATTTATTTCTATGGCTATAAATTACTCAAGTTCCTGACAGATAAAAAATAAATAAATAAAAAAAAAACAATAAAAAAAGTCCGCAGAATTTCCACGTCAAGCTGGTGCAGTATAACATCCATTACATTGTCGTCCACCAACAACAGCTAGTGGTAACGTACATATTTTGTATAAATTAAACAAGTTAAATTACGTTTCTGATGTATTATCTCCATAAAATTTGTTTTAACAAATGCGGTATTGCCCTCAGTCACCATATTATATTACCCAATGGTTGACTAACGATTGCTAATGTACATTGACCTATATATATATATATATATATATATATATATATATATATATATATATATATATATATATATAAATTAAAAAATGTGTCATAGTTTTAACGTGACTTTTAGTTAATGGCATCCAATGATTTACTACATTATTTGTAAGGCATGTATTTATATTTTATAGCTGTCCAATGAAGATATAATGTATTGATTAATTATAATCTGTACGATATTATGTTGCCTTTAATTGCTGTTTGGAAATGATGCATAATTGAGCTTTATGCACACTGTACTTGTATTCCACTCTCTGTTAATTAAAATGGCTATTCACTGAAGCATTGCCATACAGCGTCACCAGTGCTATTTTTTATGTATTACTTCAATGCTGGTATTATGAAAGCATTCTTTTTAGCCAGTGAAACAATAGTAAATCGATCCGAATAGTTGCGAGCCCACTGTTTCACGATATACCGATTATCACGACAGTAGCTGCTCTTTTTCAATTACTTTTTTTTTAACTGAATAATAAAAAAATAAAATAAAAAAGTGTCTTTTTTTTCTCTGTGGGATATGGTCTGCAACACAAGGAAGCTACAGACTTTAAAAAAAGAGCAAGAAAGATTCTAGCAAGAATGAAAAAACTTACTAGCACACAGATGGAAGAAAAATGATCTTAATGAAATTGTCCTTATATTACCATCATTAATAGTTGCAAAAAAAATTATACCTTTAAGTCTGTCAAAATGGGACTGCAAGCTTTTTTTCCTCCTTCTCCTTTATTTACACATTTTATTTATTTAAATGCACTTAGAAACAGTACATAATTACAAAATATGAAGCATCTATATTTCTTTCAATACATTTAAAGTACTTCCTTTACATACATACTGCTACCTATTCCCAATTGTCTTTCAAATAGTCTGCAAAATAAATAAATAACTTTGTACTATACAACCTGTAAGTATGTAATAGAGCTGTATGGGCAAGATGTTCTTTATGCATATTCCTTTTTTATTCCTTTTTTGTCGTTATTTCATTTATAATTTAAGAAAACACATTTCAATACCGTTAACAACTATACCCGCGGTAGCCTGTTTTTCTGATGGCATAATAGCCTATGACGTGTACATTTTATTTTGAAAAAAAAAAAAAAAAAAAGTATGTTATTAAAGTGGCCTTGTTTGTTGACTGCTTTTAACTCCACTGGGTACTAAGTACGGAAGGGCATGTTTGAAGTTGTTCGTGTTTTTGTCGTTGTGCTTTTGCCTCATTCTGCGGATTGATGTGCATCCTATGGTACTGCATTTCCCCGCTATATATTTTTTTTGTAGTGAAAGTACACACTAGGGCTGTCAGTTAAGCCTCGAAATAGCAATTGATTAATTGGGCACACAAAATATAATCGTTCTAGTAAATATTGATGATTGCACCATACATTTTCGGTGCATTTCTCTCCCTGTTACGTTATTATTTTAATATCATTGCAGTTCAGTAAAAGGTTGTGCACAACAATTGAAAGTGAGGGGTAATTACACCTTGGTAGCGTCAAGAGAAAAAAAAAAACAAAACAAAACACAGCATTCGCATCAAGCCTAGCAAGTGTAACACTACAGTAGTTACTAAAATATTTATTCCAAACAGATTACAATACTTTGGAATGTAAGCTATTTAAACTAGACACGAGTTTATGAAAAAAGTGTTTTTTTTTTTTTTTTTTTTTTTTTTTTTTTTTTAATTCAGCCACAGCTGAATAATAATAATAATAATAATATAATAATAATAATAATAATAATAATAATAATAATAATAATAATAATAATAATAAATTGATTTACTTACCACAAATTGCATACGTGCTAGCTGATCCTTACTCCAAAACTGCGTTTAACATCACTGATCATTTATTTATTTATGTTTAATGTCATTGAATATTATTAAATATTCATTATATAACAGTTCATTTTGAAACTCAGCGCAAACTATATAGTTTTTTTTATAGTGTTTTTTTTTTTTTTTCAATGTGCACAATTTATTTACAGGCTATTTGCTAGAAATATAAGCCAGTCATCCTGCTCTGGATACAAGGTTTGCCGTTTTTTTTTTTTTTTTGCACAGTTAATATACAGAGGGGCATACTTATAAAGAGTCTGATTCGCTGGTAACACGAGCAGGAAAAGAAGAGCACGAATACTGCTTGTCTGTGGCAGAAATACTGTAAGGCAGGTCGTTCAGAGCAGTTTCGTTGACAAACTTAAATGATGTTGTCAACTATGCGCATTACAAAAATGTAATTATTGAATAGATTATGCAGTATTTATATCCATGTATATAGTGAGGAATTGAATCGAGCGAAAAACAGATTTTGATTTAATCGTAGAAGCCTAGTACACACCAATGACTGTACCCATATTTGGAGAGAAAAGCGTCTGTTTTGCTTCCAGCCACGTTTAGTGAGTATGCGATAACGTTTTCTATGATTATCGAATAATTAAAAAAATGTTAACGATACGATTATCACGAATATTCGTAATCACGATATATCCCTAAGTGGCACGTTGATGTAAAGTAGACTTGTGTAATCGTCGTTCTAAGGAGATGCTTGTTTACAGTCAATTAATTAAAAAATGGCTGGGATGAGAATCCCACTGTTGTAAAAACAAGCCTAGGGGTCTAGATTACTTCTAAAACAGGATTCCAGTTACTGAGGCTAAAACTGCATCAGCATGAGGAGGTGTTCTGGGAGACTGCAGGGTTAATCTGATTTCTTCTTTCTTAAAGTATGTACACAAACATCCTTTTCCCATTCCTCAATTATCAGTAACACAGTGATGTGTTCGGAGTAGCTATGGAATGAGTTACAATTGCGTTCACATCTACGGACAAGCCACAAAAATTAAGAAATACGTTATTTATGGATACAGGGCGATATATTTTCCACGCACATGTCAGCAGTTATTTTGGGCTTATTTTTAAATTACGCTTTTGGTTGCTTTCATCTTGGGGTTGGAAATTTATGTTTAAAGAGATAAGATTAATTATTTGGTATTTCATAAAAGTAAAAAACATCTACCTTCTCCAAGACATTTAAGTGAATAGCCTTCCACTGGAGGTTTATGCCTGTACAGCAGACGTTAAACTTTATTAATCTTACAACTGTGTAGTCAAATATTAATAGAACTATAAAACTAGGTGGTCAGATTAGAACATAAAACATGAGCTGGCCTCCATAAGCCAACAAGTTCCTATGATTTGTACTGCACTGCATAATCTAAATTAACTTAGTTGTTTTTTCACTGACTAAGACTTGACCTGGACCAACCACAAGGAGGCATTCTTTAAAGACTAGAGATTGGCAAGCATTTTATAAACTAGCAAAAGAACGCCAAGTACCCTAACCCTGCTTCCTGTGTCGGAAAGCAAGCCAAAACTCTTGGCGGCAACGTACTCCCTGTGACATTTTATTACTGCTCATTGAAGTATGCACACATTTCAGCTCACAAAAGGATTGGAGTTTCTTGCTTCACCACCAGTTGAGAAATGTCAAGCCTGAGCCAGCTGGTAAGGTTACCTTCATTTAAAAAATAAATTAAAAAAGGTCTGCTTTCTGATAATATGTGCAATTACTGACTGTGAAAAATCAGCTGCAGAATTTTGTTACGGCGTTACCCTTCAAGAATGGCACTTTCATCTGGTAATGACCGGCCAATTTAATGAAGGCACCAGTGCACGTTCATGAAAAAACACCTTTTTGTAACCTCTTTGACATTCTGTGATTCCGACATGCGTAACCAGGTTCTTGTTCTGACTCCTTTCTGAAATGTACTGTGTAAACTGTTTACCTTTGCAGCCAGAGATGCCACAATTCAATTGATATAACGTTGACGGATCTAAATACCGCCAGCCTGAAAACACTGACTAGGATCCTCCCTGGCGTTTTACATACTGTTACCAACTGAAATCCATGTAAGAGACCCACATGAACTGTTACAGGTTAGACTCCCACAGCCTCGGGTCATTACAATATACCTCAGTGGTGTCATTAGATCATCTGAACAGACTTCAGATGTTCCATGGAAATGGTAAAGGCACCCATAGTAGAATTTGAAATAAGTCTACACCACTTAAGTGAATATCATTATAGCATATATCCTGCCTAATTGCACTATATTCTAAAATCCAATGCTGCATCATTAAATTGACCCTGTTACGGTGTAATGTTATATAATGACTATGATGTGCTAAAATGACAACAGCATTTGTTAAAGATTAGTCCATATGATTTCTGTAAACATTTCAAGGAAGCTAAAATGACATGTACAGTATTATGGCCAAATGTTTTGCATCCCCAGATAGAATTAACTAATTTTGCGTCATAAAGTTGAATGAAACATGCTGAATAACGTTACCTTGTTAACATGTGACATTTTTTCTATCTAAAATGAAATACTGTACTACTAGTATGGCTATCCATACTACTGCTATTATGGGCCAGAGCTGTAACAGAAGAGACTATGAATGAATATTTTTCAGAATGAAAATGGTAAATTGTCTGTCATGTACAGACAGCACAGCATTTAAGTAATCAGTATTTCTATTTCATTCTTAAAAGTAAGAAGGGGTATTTTGTGAATGTGCATTACTGTGCATTGTTTACCATTTACTGAACATTGAAATCAAATCTGATATAAACTGATGGTTCTGTGTTTTGTTATTCAAGTGCAATACTTAATTGTTAGCCTGAATTCTGTAAAGCTTCAAAGAAACAGGAAATACTGTACTTGGGACTGTAGCATAATGCATTGTGTTACTGGTACGGTGATATCTTCTAGTAAGAGTTGGGATGCTATATATATATTATATATATATATATATATATATATATATATATATATATATATATATATATATATATATATATATATATATGATGCACCCCCTCTTGCTAGGTTTCCATTAGACACACATTTGTTTCAGTATGGGTTTCTCTGGTCACTAATCCCACCTATCTTGTGGGTTTGTTTGTTTATCAGTCAGCTCTTGTCGCATCAATGTATTTGTATCTTCACCTGCAGGGGTCGTCATGTACATGCTTATATAGGTATTTTTCCTCAGAATTTGCAAAAATAGTTAAACAAAAAGTGAAACCATCAAGGTTAAAGCAAACAACACTAAAAGAAATAATAAAAAAAAAAGACTTCTACTTGGAATGCTTGTCATTAAATGTAAGTTTCTTTTAGTAATTCTGAGATTAAAACATAGACTAAGGAGCGCACAACCAGTATCTTACCGTTTCTATGGTGTCATTGATAACCAAGGTGACTATGCTCCATGGCAACATGATCGTGTCAACAAACATTTTTATCATGCAAAATCAACTGACCTAAATGTTTCAAGTTTTGGCACTGTGGGTTCAAGTCCAGCCCAGGTTCAGTGTGCAGTTCTAGTTTTGAGCACATTTGGATTTTGTTACGTGGGAAGCAGTCCTGATGGAGTACACATGATCACTAAACTGCCTACCGGCTTCCTGTGAAACATTTCATTCACTTTGAGATTTCTGCAACAGCTTTCCAGGGGCTGTCTTTGGTCCACCTTGCTGACAAACACCAGTCACCATATAATTATTATTTGTTTATTTACAATGAGTTGGTGGCTGAGCCAGGATTTGAACCAAGGACATCCTGGCTACAAGCCCTTTTTTAACCACTGGACCACACCACCTCATATATATGTATCCCATTGGAACCCAGTGTATTTCTCAAGGAAACCAAGTAGCATCACGAGCAGACCATCAATGGCAGCACAATGGATTTGTAACTCGATTCGGTAGAACACTTCTACTAATACGGCACCATGATACTAATGGCCAGTAACGAAACTCCCTTTCAAAATCAAATGTTTTTATTTAATATGACACCAGCCTCCCGAGTATGATGTCCTAAGTTATGTATGGTTTCCCAGTTCCCAGTTGTGTGTGGCAGACAGTCTGCATTGTTTGATTTAACAATACATATGATTTAAACCTCCAGCCTTCTCTTGTCGCCAATGTTTGTTTTAATTGTATATCGTCTTATTGATTTGATAGTGACAGTGACATTAAGGTCCTGTAATGTCACACTCACCTTGGTCCAAGCTCGTCTTCACTGCGCCAGACGAAATCCCCGAATTTCTCATAGTGGGAGTTGTAGTGGTGCTGGATGCGGTACAGCATGGAGGGGGAGATCTCCATGAGAGTGTTGTAGGCAATCTGCTGCTCCTTGCCACTGGTGTAGCCGTTGTATAAATTATAGACCTTGTCAGCAATTTCTGAGGGTTAAACATTACAGGGTTAGAAACAAATAGTGGCACCAACACATTTTCAGACAGTAAGCCTACGTTTCAATGCAGCCATAGTTTAATACAGTTTCTTCCTGTAGCAAGTGCTACTAATCCTTTCCTTATTGCTGTTATACATTCATTAGTAATACTGCCCATGAAACTTACAATTTAAATATCCTGACACATTTAACACTAATATGTCTGGATGACATAGTGTTCTCGTTATATGAGTATGTCAGAAAGTATTCAATAAGCACTGTTTTATTATTTACCTTGCATTTATTTATTTATTTTGTTAATATTCTTCAAAATTGCCAGTTCCCCCTCCTCCCTCCAAAGATGAACTATAGCAGAACATGTATCAGAAACAACACTCCTATACTCACATATTCAAGTGAAACAAAATGTGCTATGGTTGTGCTGAGGACTGGGTTGATATGACCTGCATTAACCCTAGTGTGAGCTCACGGCCATGTGAAGACCATGTGCTTTGTTTAAACTGGAACAGCTTCAGCAGTGACCGTGTCACAGAGCTGTAGGCCTTAGGCTTTCTCTATCAGAGCAAGGTGGCAGTTACACTGGGAGGTGCTGAAAATCAAATAAGGGATGACACACCTTCAGCCTTGCTGTCGTCCACCATGGGACAGGATGTTCTCACAGAGACAAAGCTCGAGTCCGATCGCCTTCCTCTGCTGTCCACTGCCGTGAGCGTAAACCTGTGTTTAAAGAACAGGAATCTATTTGAACAATTGCTGTAGGTCTGTATACTGGTATATCTGGTCAATTAAATAGACTGCTCCCTCTGTAGGACTCTCCCTGGGGTACAACAAATGCACCAAAGAAACATGGATGCACTGGTTGATTCGCATAGCCTTGGTACACACATTGTAATCATCTCAAACGGGAATCCACAGCTGTGCAGATCAATTGAACAGAATCTGTATGACGTGAATGTCTGCTCATTCACATGCAATAGTGTAATGTGCACCTTGAATAAACACATGGGGGCAAATATTCAAAGGTCTTGCCAATTTTCTCATCTTTCTCACAACTCTGTCTGCGTTGCGAATGTTTTGCTTAAAATCGCAAGTGAGTAAAATCTAAAAGAGTTGCGGAGAAACTGCAATTATCGCAGCGCTGAGGAAATGAATAAATTAACATGAATTAACACAGGAAATCAACCACAACTATTTCGATGCATATAACCATCGCAAACTTTTGCAAAATGAAGACGCATTATTTGGTCTTGACGAAGCAGAGCTCCAGCACCTCTTCAGCTATGAAAGTTAAAAATGTCATTAAATGTTTTGCTCTCAAATGCATTTTTGTACAATTCTCAACACAGTTTTATCCATTCTGCAAGTTCTTGCGTGCGATAAACAGAAAGTCTACTGCCAGGGACGTTTCATTACTTTACCATTTAGCCTACATGCCTTAAAGATGACACTGGCTGCAAAAGAAGAACGGCTACTTTTTATACACACAGGAAATAAGTTAACTTGATTTGAAAAACGTCCTGAACGATACAAACAAATTCCCACATTACTTAGTTTGATTGAACGAGTAGTACACAATATGAAAGCTGAATGTTAATTTCAATAAACAACAAGTTTTTAATGAAAACAAATTTCTACTTTGAAAGTGAAAACTGACTTCTGTTATTTTTAAATATCACTGCTTCCGATCAGTGTCATAACCAGAGCTGACATTCTTGTACTTTACAAGAATTTTTACATGAGCATCAGCATTGATGATGCAAAAAAACAACCGAGGACACAACCTCAGTGTCCTCATACAAGTTACAGCCATCATTCCGATTACACTACTGCTTAATAACAGGAACAACATTTTATTTAGGGTTAGTGTTGGACTTAAACACACCCATGCTTGCCTGTACCCCGGCATTGTGTAGCCAGGAATGGTCTAAGACCAGCTTTAAACTAGAATGTCCGGTCACAGTGGGCCTCGTGACTGGAAATCCTCTTAGCTGTCCCTTACCGATAGAACCATCCACTGTGGTAGGTGCATGTCCAACAATGCAAGTGTTACTTGATGGACGGCCTGTATTTTGTCGATTGGACACCAGCTCACCAGTAACTTAAGTAGGGGAGATTAAGCTGTTAAAGAAAGGGATTGTGATAGCAAAAGATGGGAGGGAAGGACCACATGATTTGTCCATTCTGGGGATGGATATAATCTGTTCTTGCTGGGACTTTCTGTTTTCTAACCCCCAGGTACAGGCCAACTTCCTGTAGGCACAATCAGAAGGGGCTTGTCGTAAGTCATGGGAGGCTGCTATTGAGGTTTGCTGCTGGATTCAGGCCTCGTCTTCAATCTCAGTGGTACAGGGGTCGTTCTGGTACAGATGCCCAGTGGAAGAGCCTGCCCAAAGTGAGGTAGTGTGGTGGGCGTGGGTGCCCACGGGACTAAAGGAAGGCCAAAAGTGCTTTGATTGAACACTCGGTGTTCTGGATGCAGTATGTGCAACAATAACTATTGCAGTGGTAAAACAAGGATGCATAGCAGTTAGGGTAAGAACATAAGAAGATAAGAAAGTTTACAAACGAGAGGAGGCCATTCGGCCCATTTTGCTCGTTTGGTTGTTAGTAGCTTATTGATCCCAAAATCTCATCAAGCAGCTTCTGAAGGATCCCAGGGTGTCAGCTTCAACAACATTACTGGGGAATTGATTCCAGACCCTCACGATTCTCTGTGTAAAAAAGTGCCTCCTATTTTCTGTTCTGAATGCCCCTTTGTCTAATCTCCATTTGTGATCCCTGGTCCTTGTTTCTTTTTTCAGGCTGAAAAAGTCCCTTGGGTCGACACTGTCAATACCTTTTAGAATTTTGAATGCTTGAATTAAGTCGCCACGTAGTCTTCTTTCTTCAAGACTGAACAGGTTCAATTCTTTTAGCCTGTCTGCATATGACATGCCTTTTAAGCCCGGAATAATTCTGATCGCTCTTCTTTGCACTCTTTCTAGAGCAGCAATATCTTTTTTATAGCGAGGTGACCAGAACTGCACACAATATTCAAGATGAGGTCTTACTAGTGCATTGTACAGTTTTAACATTACTTCCCTTGATTTAAATTCAACACTTTTCACAATGTATCCGAGCATCTTGTTAGCCTTTTTTATAGCTTCCCCACATTGTCTAGATGAAGACATTTCTGAGTCAACCAAAACTCCTAGGTCTTTTTCATAGATTCCTTCTCCAATTTCAGTATTTCCCATATGATATTTATAATGTACATTTTTATTTCCTGCGTGCATTACCTTACACTTTTCTCTATTAAATGTCATTTGCCATATGTCTGCCCAGTTCTGAATCTTGTCTAGATCATTTTGAATGACCTTTGCTGCTGCAACAGTGTTTGCCACTCCTCCTATTTTTGTGTTGTCTGCAAATTTAACAAGTTTGCTTACTATACCAGAATCTAAATCATTAATGTAGATTAGGAATAGCAGAGGACCTAATACTGATCCCTGTGGTACACCACTGGTTACCACACTCCATTCTGAGGTTGTTCCTCTAATCAGTACTTTATGTTTTCTACATGTTAACCACTCCCTAATCCATGTACATGTGTTTCCTTGAATCCCAACTGCGTTCAGTTTGAGAATTAATCTTTTGTGTGGGACTTTGTCAAAAGCTTTCTGGAAATCTAAATAAACCATGTCATATGCTTTGCAATTATCCATTATCGATGTTGCATCCTCAAAAAAAAATCAAGCAAGTTAGTTAGACACGATCTCCCTTTCCTAAAACCATGTTGACTGTCTCCCAGGACCCTGTTACCATATAGGTAATTTTCCATTTTGGATCTTATTATAGTTTCCATAAGTTTGCATATAATAGAAGTCAGGCTTACTGGTCTGTAGTTACCTGGTTCAGTTTTGTTTCCCTTTTTGTGGATCGGTATTACGTTTGCAATTTTCCAGTCTGTCGGTACCACCCCTGTGTCAAGAGACTGCTGCATGATCTTGGTTAGCGGTTTGTAAATTACTTCTTTAATTTCTTTGAGTACTACTGGGAGGATCTCATCCGGCCCAGGGGATTTGTTTATTTTAAGAGCTCCTAGTCCCTTTAACACTTCTGCCTCAGTTATGCTAAAGTTATTTAAAACTGGATAGGAACTGGATGACATGTGGGGCATGTTGTCCAGTATCCTCCTTTGTAAAAACTTGTGAAAAGTAATCATTTAATATATTTGCTATTTTTTTTTCTTCATCTACGATTTTGCCATTTGTATCTCTTAAACATTTAATCTCCTCTTTGAATGTTCGCTTGCTGTTGTAATATTGGAAAAACATTTTGGAATTGGTTTTAGCTCCCTTAGCAATGTTCACGTCCCAATAGGGTGTATCGAAGATACTGACAACATGCCCCACATGTCAACCAGTTCCTATCCAGTTTTAAATAACTTTAGCATAACTGAGGCAGAAGTGTTAAAGGGACTAGGAGCTCTTAAAATAAACAAATCCCCTGGGCCGGATGAGATCCTCCCAGTAGTACTCAAAGAAATGAAAGAAGTAATTTACAAACCGCTAACCAAGATCATGCAGCAGTCTCTTGACACAGGGGTTGTACCGACAGACTGGAAAATTGCAAACGTAATACCGATCCACAAAAAGGGAAACAAAACTGAACCAGGTAACTACAGACCAGTAAGCCTGACTTCTATTATATGCAAACTTATGGAAACTATAATAAGATCCAAAATGGAAAATTACCTATATGGTAACAGGGTACTGGGAGACAGTCAACATGGTTTTAGGAAAGGGAGATCGTGCCTAACTAACTTGCTTGATTTTTTTGAGGATGCAACATCGATAATGGATAATTGCAAAGCATATGACATGGTTTATTTAGATTTCCAGAAAGCTTTTCACAAAGTCCCGCACATAAGGTTAATTCTCAAACTGAACGCAGTTGGGATTCAAGGAAACGCATGTACATGGATTAGGGAGTGGTTAACATGTAGAAAACAGAAAGTACTGATTAGAGGAAAAACCTCAGAATGGAGTGTGGTAACCAGTGGTGTACCACAGGGATCAGTATTAGGTCCTCTGCTATTCCTAATCTACATTAATGATTTAGATTCTGGTATAGTAAGCAAACTTGTTAAATTTGCAGACGACACAAAAGTAGGAGGAGTGGCAAACACTGTTGCAGCAGCAAAGGTCATTCAAAATGATCTAGACAAGATTCAGAACTGGGCAGACACATGGCAAATGACATTTAATAGAGAAAAGTGTAAGGTACTGCACGCAGGAAATAAAAATGTACATTATAAATATCATATGGGAGATATTGAAATTGGAGAAGGAATCTATGAAAAAGACCTAGGAGTTTTTGTTGACTCAGAAATGTCTTCATCTAGGCAATGTGGGGAAGCTATAAAAAAGGCTAACAAGATGCTCGGATACATTGTGAAAAGTGTTGAATTTAAATCAAGGGAAGTAATGTTAAAACTGTACAATGCACTTGTAAGACCTCATCTTGAATATTGTGTGCAGTTCTGGTCACCTCGCTATAAAAAAGATATTGATGCTCTAGAAAGAGTGCAAAGAAGAGCGACCAGAATTATTCCGGGCTTAAAAGGCATGTCATATGCAGACAGGCTATAAGAATTGAATCTGTTCAGTCTTGAACAAAGAAGACTACGTGGCGACCTAATTCAAGCATTCAAAATTCTAAAAGGTATTGACAGTGTCGACGCAAGGGACTTTTTCAGCCTGAAAAAAGAAACAAGGACCAGGGGTCACAAATGGAGTTTAGAAAAAGGGGCATTCAGAACAGAAAATAGGAGACACTTTTTTACACAGAGAATTGTGAGGGTCTGGAATCAACTCCCCAGTAATGTTGTTGAAGCTGACACCCTGGGATCCTTCAAGAAGCTGCTTGATGAGATTTTGGGATCAATAAGCTACTAACAACCAAACGAGCAAGATGGGCCGAATGGCCTCCTCTCGTTTGTAAACTTTCTCATGTTCTTATGTTCTTATGTTAGATTTTGGGAAATGTAGTTTTTGAGCCAGTGTTAGTGCCAGTTAGATATTGGGGAGGGTGTATCTAACTGGTCTTGAGCAGGAATTGGAGTGGCCAGCTCTGTTTATAAGCAGCACAGCATGAACTAGGAGACAGACACCAGGATACAGAGGGATAGAGATGCCAGGATACAAACTGGGAGTACTGGGAGAAGAATCATGGTGCAGCTTGTGATTGCTGACTGAAGTACTGGAATTATTGGACGAGGCTGCATTGGACTGTGGCTGCTACCTGGACAATGGGGTGTATTAAGCAAACTGCTGGGTAAAGGAAATTGTGGTATGATATTATAATTGTCAGTTGTTACAGTGAATCCTGGTGCACCCTTTCATCCCATTGTTTGCATTGATTCTGATTTGGAAGTGCTTCTATTTTTTGTGGGATTTTAGATATGTTTTAATTAACCCTTTTTTATATTGCCATCTTTTTAGCCTGTCTGGCAAGGTGTGTGATTGAAAAGAGCTAAGTGCTGTTGGAATAGATTAGTGCTGCTGTGTTCTTTCCTTCCCTTTTCTCTAGGAGGGGGCACATGTTAATGGAGGATTGTCCTGGTCTTGGAATGAAAGACGGATTTTGCATAGACGGCAATACGCTGTTACCTACTCCTGGGGATTCAAGTGGAAATCGAGCGAATTGAAACTTTAGCACCTTAGCTATTATAGGAGATTTTTTATCAATTTATTTTGTTACTTTACACACTAGCCAGTGAAGTGGGTGTTATGTTTTGGGTTTTTATTTTGTGATTTTTTATTTACTGTTTTAATAAACTATTTTATACAGTGCAATTTGTCTGCCTTTTGGTGTGGTTAGCGTCTGTGGTGGTTCTCAACTTTTCATACTTTTAAAACTAACCTGTGTAAGCTTGTTGAAATCTGAGTCCTGGTGCCCAACCATCACCAGGTGGCATAGTTGGCTACCGGTAAATCAAAAATTTACTATAAATAAATTATTACATTAGAAGCCTCGTGCTTTGATAACTGGTGACACGAACACTAGTATGTACAATAATCTTTCAACTAAACTTGTTATGATTTTGAATTTCTTGCAGACTGTATGGTCATTGCTTGCGCCCCGGCACCTCTTTATAAATTAAATAATGGTGATTAGTATTTAACATAAACCACAAATAAATTGAATGTTTAAGTTGGAAATAAACCAAAATGTTACTGGGTTTATTCAAAGTATAAATTGACTAAGGACTTCTTCAGTAGACAAGTCAAGGAATATTATGCCTTGTCGGTATAATATTTCCTGTTTTTCTGTTGCTCTGCCTACATTTGCAAATATAGCTGTCTGAAAGCCATGTTCACTCTTTAACTAGAAACAGAGATTGTCCTGAAATACTTCCTGTGAAATAATTGAGGAGTGTAACCAATTAAGTGATTTCCATGCAACATAGTGATTTGCGAGCAAATTAACTTTTGAATTTAGCTTGTGGTGATGAACTTGAAAGATTGTTCATGACACCTCCCCCAAATTTGAGGGAAAAGCACTTCTGAGAGAACAACAACAACTCTATTTTGAATCTCAGTCAGAAGTGCAACTTTTATTTGCAAAAAGGACTTGCGTGAAAAAATCTCTACAACTCCCCTTGCGACAAGCGCAAGGCGTTTGAATATTTGGCCCATGGTTTATTGTATAACATGCAATAGTATAATGTGCACCTTGAATAAAAACATGGATGACTTGTATGACTTCAAATAAGACAATAACGGATAAAACACAAAACATGTATTGCACAGGTAAAAACTTCTTTGAAACTCATCCTTGGGTCATAGAGGGGGAGTCAATGGGTGCTCTGGGACTAGATCTGCCTGGGGGGGTGGGGATAAAAGACGAAGAGCATCGGTCAGGACTTTTAACAACAATCCATTCAGCTAAAACACTGCCTACAATAAAATAAATAAACACATATGTGCAATGAAAAAGACACCAGCTGCATCAAAGACTGGATATGTTTCTGCTAAAGATCGCTCCTGTACAAGAAGGGGTGATTTTCACTGATGGTGAAAACAAAGTGTGTTTAAAAGGTAGACATAAAAACTGAAATATTCTGCAATTTAGCATTTCCTGTTTTTCTGGTATGGTATGCAGTTTAATATTTGGGAACATTTGTTGTAAAATTACTAGAGAAAATGATATAGAGCAACACTGGATAGATGTGGATCTTCTTCCCTCCATTGCGTCAACCACTCCAACACATTGTGAAGCGACTCATGAGATCCAATTGCTTTAACTGCTGTACATGTGGGCACCCTCTACATTTTTTTTCTGAATAATTTTTCTTAAACTTTTCTTTAAAATCAGTCATTTATTTATTTAAAAACAGAGAATTAGCAAGTTCGCTAAAATAAGAAAACATTATATACATTATAAGGTGCAAATAATATAAGATTTTACACATGTACCGTATAGCATATTGGCAGTTATATATATATACAGTGCCTTGCAAAAGTATTCAGACCCCTGACCAATTCTCTCATATTTACAAATGGTACATTGAAATTTCGTTCTGTTTGATATTTTATTTTAAAACACTTAAACTCAAAATCAATTATTGTAAAGTGACATTGATTTTATGTTGGGAAATATTTTTTAGAAAAATAAAAAACTGAAATATCTTGCTTGCATAAGTATTCAACCCCCACACATTAACATTTGGTAGAGCCACCTTTCGCTGCAATAACAGCTTTAAGTCTTATCTGAAGTCATACAAGTCATCCATGTTTTTATTCAAGGTGCACAGTCTTGCTATGGTTAGCAACGGGAAAGAAGATCACTAGTTGGCTAGAGAGGATGACAAGCCATACCAATCCCCCACTAGCAAAAGACAATGTGAGAGGGACATTTCCTTTTCTGTTTCAGTTTATTTTTCAGCATTATTTTGCCACGAAACTACATATAAATAATAGAAACACTGTAGTCACATTAAAAGTTGCTGCAACTATAAAAAAGTGGTTTGTGTTAAAAGTTTGGTTTCCGCAACAAATTCACATCCTATGATTTTCTTATAGCCTCAGCAATAACTATATAACTCCTCCTGTTTGAACGAGCGCAAGCAATCATGAATCAATTGACGTCAGAGCATAACTTCAAACCATGTGCAGTTTAGCTGCGTTCTGACAAAATGTATGATTGTCTTTAAAGTTTCGTTTTTAAGTCCACAGCGCTCCCTGCTGTTTTGTTTAATGCATTTTTCTGTTCTCTTTTGCCACCTGGTGGCAAGACTAATGAAGTGCAGCTGATTCAATGGTAGTCAGAAAAAACCTGCATCATTTTTACATTATCACACAGCGACAGTCTCGCATGGGAATAGCTGGGTTTGGCTACCACTGTATGATGAAGTTGGCCTTATGTACATCCATATGCCACACTTTAGATAAGACAATTATTTAGCAATAGTTAGTGAGAGTATCAGAAAGTGGAGGTAAAAGAAGGCATCAGTTAGACCAGATGAAAGCTGAGACGCTAAGTACAAAAGCAGGGCCGCCCATACTGCAGACTTGTCAATTTTCATGATTACAGACACTGCTAAATTATTACACTCATTATGCAACCATTTATCATAACTTAAAAAAAAAAAAAAAACCTTAATGATAAAGTCTGTGTTATCCTGGATGGAATATTCTTCAGATTTCCGCACACGTACTGTATAACTCACAGTGGAGCCAGCAGTGGGATTCCACAGCTGTACTAGAATCCAGAGGGTGTTGTTGCTTTCTGCAGTGCAGTCTCAGTGGGATTCCACAGCTGTACTGGAATCCAGAGGGTTTTTTTGCTTTCTGCAGTGCAGGCTCAGTGGGATTTCACAGCTGCACTGGAATGCAAAGGGTTTTTTGCTTTTTGCAGTGCAGTCTCAGTGGGATTCCACAGCTGTACTGGAATCCAGAGGTTTTTTTTTGCTTTCTGCAGTGCAGTCTCAATGGAATTTCACAGCTGTACTGGAATCCAGACTGATTTTTTTGCTTTCTGCAGTGCAGTCTCAGTGGGATTTCACAGCTGTACTGGAATCCAGAGGGTGTCATTACTTTCTGCAGTGCAGTCTCAGTGGGATTTCACAGCTACACTGGAATCCAGAGGTTTTTTTTTTCTTTCTGCAGTGCAGTCTCAGTGGGATTTCACAGCTGTACTGGAATCCAGAGGTTTTTTTTGCTTTCTGCAGTGCAGTCTCAGTGGGATTTCACAGCTGTACTGGAATCCAGAGGGTTTTGTTACTTTCTGCAGTGCAGTCTCAGTGGGATTCCACAGCTGTACTGGAATCCAGAGGGTGTCGTTACTTTCTGCAGTGCAGTCTCAGTGGTATTTCACAGCTGTACTGGAATCCAGAGGGTGTCGTTACTTTCTGCAGTGCAGTCTCAGTGGGATTCCACAGCTGTACTGGAATCCAGAGGGTTTTGTTGCTTTCTGCAATGCAGTCTCAGTGGGATCTCACAGCTGTACTGGAATCCAGAGGGTTTTTTTTGCTTTCTGCAGTGCAGTCTCAGTGGGATTTCACAGCTGCACTGGAATGCAGAGGGTTTTGTTACTTTCTGCCATCCTGGCACTTTATCAAAGAAAAAAGTCATTAACCCAAATAACTGCCATATTGGGTTTTTGCTTTTCCTTCTTTATCTAATGAGTGTTCGGTGAAACATATACCTCTCCTCACCCATTCCCAAGACCACCCAGTCCTGAAAGTGAAGAATATAAACTCTTCAGCACCAGTCACAACAGTAAGACACCCATCTACAGTGCATTACAAAGAAGGTCACAAGGATTATCACAGCAGGTGGGACAGACAGTGGTGTGAAACATCCTTTATTACGGGACATGTCTGGGCCGAGCGTGTGCTTGTTCAGGGCCAGTCCGATGACTTTATTTAATATATTGCCAGGCCTGTATTACCTCTGCAGACATGGCAAGAACTCCAGCCAGGCTGGAATAAAGCATGGAGTGGAACTATTGGTACTACCTATACAGGACCAACCATGATCTCAAATCTCGGGCACAATTCAAATTCTGTTTCTGAAGAGCTCTTAACCACTTCATTTTATTTGTGTTCCTGCTGCAATTAGGAGGCAGAGTTTGACCCAATTGTATCTTCACAAGGCAGACCACTTTTCCATTTACATCTTAGTACCATTTGAATATATATTTTCATGGCTGGGCCCTTTGACTAATTGCTGGGTGCATACTACATGTTTTGGGCCAATTTAAAATAACTAACAACATAAAACAATGAATGATATAAGCCTCCTCAGTGGGAGTCTGGTCAGTGTAATTTATCCAAGACACCAGCGTTTATAAAACTGCTGTTCTTTAATGTCAATGGGATTTTTAATGTCCATGAGCAGACAGGACCCGTATAATGTTTCATCTGAAGCACACTATACAGCGCTAATACAGTGTCAGGGCAATGATGGGTTTACTGAGTTCACTTCTTTTTCTCTCATCTAATGTGGAATCTCATCTACATCAGTGGATCCCTGGAGTGTACAGTGCAGGTGGCTGTCCATGTGTGTGATTCAGCGGCCCCTGTTAATATGGCACCAAGGAGTTGAAGGGCAGCAGACATGACGTCATGTGCTTGACGGCAGCCCTTGGCAACTTCAAAGCTACAGAGACTTGGCTCCAATTAAAAATAGTAGGGATTACCCTTATTTAGTCTAAGTAGGTAAAGTGTTGCACTTAAAAATGAACTAATCTGATTTGAATTGTTAAGTCAGACCGATAAGAAGTTGAAGAAAAACTATCTGGGTTGTAAAATTCCTGTCTGACCCTGGGTTATACCCATGCTGTAAAAGGGATTTAGAAGATGGGAGGAAATTAAATATTTACAATGGAAGTTGTTTTACCTTTAATGAAACTATCATAGGGCAAGTTTACAGAATTTGTAACGTAAGCACCATCTTAAAAAAAAAAAAAAAAATCACATTTTTATATTTACCACATCTCATAAAGAAATTGAATTTCAGCTAATATAATCTATGCTAGTTTCATTAAAGGTGAAACAACTCCCATAGTAAAGATTTCCTTTTTGACAGGGATCCACTCTGGCTGTCAGATTGTTGGATAATCCTCCTGCAATCTCAGGAATGAGCCCCATTGCCTTGCTCGTGTGCACCAATAGCTTTGTCAGTCATTAACCCCCAATAGATAAGACTGTTTATGGTGTCTTTTTTCTAAAGGAAGCCTCAGGCCCAACTTACTGTGCTGTGGTAAAGGTGGTAGGATTTTAAACTGTGTTTTCATATTGCTGTTTCACACAGAGTGCTACCGTGTTTGTTTTGATCAGTGACACACTGAGCTCCACTTCAAGAGTCACAGATAGAGGTATTTCTGAATAATAGGTACCCTTCAGGTAATAGTTGGGGTTGGATATTCTGAAGGGTCAGAGAATTGGTGGGCAACTCGGCACAGAGTTATATGACCCGCTTCTGACCCGTATCCGCTATTACAGGACCCGACCCAAACACACAACCCGCTGCAGCACCGTCTTCTTATCCACGACTCGACCTGCAACCCAACCCGAACCTGCAAGTGTTTGACCTTTACCTACTGCCTGCGTTCACTGACTCCCTCACGCTATATTGCAGTAAATACAGGTAGTTTTATAGTAAATATCCATCCATCCATTATCATTAACAGCTTAATCCTTTACAGGGTCGCGGTGAGCCGGAGCCAAACCCAGCAGACACAGGGCGCAAAGCAGGACTACACCCTGGACTAAGGGACAATGATAGCTACAGTGGTAGCCAATATTAGCATAGTACCGCACACCACAATTATTATTATAATGCACTCCCCAATTATTCATATTAAACCACAGGGCAATATTTTTTCTAAATTCATAGTGTTGCCATTGCTGTTAATTGTTAGGGTTGTGTCAGACTAACGTTGGTTTTGAAAAGGAATCCCAGTGATCCCTTTTCTTTAAGGTCTTCCTACACAGTTATCTCTAACACCTAATAGAAAGCTAACTGGCCTATATCCAAGTGGGAAACGTCTTTACTCACAAAGCAAAGGCACAAATTAATGGACTGTAATACAGGGAAGGAAATCTGGAAATTGTGCATTTTTTTTTGGAAACTGCAGAATCCTGGTCCGTAAATACAAATGTGTTTCCTGACCTCATGGTTCCCCTTGCTTGAGAGTTTTAACGAGTCAGCCGCATTCCAGAGTGTTCAGGGCAGGTGCGCAGACATTCCATTGAAGACACTCTGCTGTTGCACGCCACAAGAGTGAGATTTCACTGACTGCAGAGGCTGCACTATGAGCCCTCTTCAACACCACACAACCCTAACACTTGAATGAATAAAAGGGAGGAGGAGGCTATTCAGCCCATCAGCGCTCACCCACTTCTGAGTAGCTGATTGATCTCAAAACTTTGTCAAGTCTTCTAGGATCCCAATGAATCTGCGTCAACAGCATGGCTGGGTAACACATTTCATCCCCTCACCACTCAGTAAAAAGATGTCTCCTAGCCTTTATTCTAAGTCTTTTTCTTTTCTTTTTTTATTTTTACATTTTGTGAAAAAAATGTAGCAATGGCTTTGAGAATCTAGTGCATGCAGTTTTAATGACGTTTCATTAAACCGCTATTGTACTAATCTGTTATTCGTTGTTTCAAATCCTTTACTAACACATGTATAGATGTTTTAAGAAATCAAATGAAACACCAGTGTGATAGACTCCATTATATTTATGTTTACAGCAGCTGCCATGGTTTCTTGAATTTGCCTGTAGATTCTCAGCTAAAACCATTCCAAAAAAACCTAAAACCATTCCATTCACACAGTAGAGGGACTTCTTGCTACTTGCATATCATCTGGCACTGTGTCTGCCTCACTGTCTTTAACCAGCCCGGGGTCAAATCACATCCATTTTACAATTTCCACAGGATAACGGACAAAAACTATAGAAATGTATACAGGAGTACAGCTGTACAATACCTAGAAAATAACCAAAATATTAAATGCATTATTTTAAAAGAAAGGGTGACTTTTAGATTTGTATTGTTATTTTGCATTAGCACAAATGGTAGGTACTGTGCTTTAAGAACATACATGAGCTGTAATGTACTCGCCCATTCAATCTTGGAGTTGCTCAGATGTTTGTTCTTCATGGCACCTAGTCTATTGTGCATGCATCCATCTGGTATTATCACACTTAAGTGTAATTACTATCAATTGAGATGTAGAGCACATGATTAACATTCAACAACCAGTCCACGAAAGCTGAAATACAAACACAATTTTTATCCTCGGTAACAAAATAGAAGCAAACAAAATATACAATGCCTAGTGTTTGTATAGGCTGAAAAACTGCAGAGAAATCTGAAAGCTGGGTAATGTAGTGGATATGCAGTGTGTACAGTATCCCCCCCCCCCCCCCCCTGAACTATACTGCATATATTTTATATCAAACTGGCTTACCCTTGAATAACTGATGAATGTGTCACTCAAACACTATTCCTGACATGCATTTCTAAATACATGAGAGCTGCATCTCCCCGTTGCAAGTCATTTCATTACAATGGGTAAGACAGCAGATCTGACAGACTTTGGCAAGGGGGTGATGAGAGGTGCTCAGCTTGGAGGCGTTTCTGTATCCAGCCAGCTTATACCCCGCATGAGCTGTAATCCCAATATTTCAATATAACTGTGTCAGGAGGCATGCCAGTGTATATCAGAAATAACACAATCCTCCTTTTTAGACCTTCACACAACAGCAGTGTCAGGTGCCAAAGTAAGATACGTGATAGCTTCTTTTATAGCTTCCCCACATTGTCTAGAATGAAGACATTTCTGAGAACATAAACTCCTAGGTGTTTTTCATAGATTCCTTCTTCAATTTCACTATCTCCTATATGGTATTTATAATGCACATTTTTACTGCCTGCTTGCAGTACCTTACACTTTTCTCTATTAAATGTAATTTGCCATGTGTCTACCCAGTTCTGAATCTTGTCGATCATTTTGAATGACCTTTGCTGTTGCAACAGTGTTTGTCACTCCTCTTATTGCAAATTTAACAAGTTTTCTTACTATACCAGAATCTAAGTCATTAATGTAGATTAGGAATAGTAGAGGACCTAATACTGATCTCTGTGGTAATCCACTGGTTACCTCACTAGTGCCCAGATGGGAGGAGCCCAAATGTCCTATGCCTGAGTGGGAGGAGCCTGAGCATCCAGCGCCCAGAAGGGGGGAGCACATATTCATTGGTACATGGGATGTAATATGGATTACAAGTGTTTAAAATGTATATCTGTTTTTATGCACGAGGATTGCACAGCACTTCACGTGCAGGTAAAATGTAATAATATGCGAGCACGGGGAATTGCACTTTATTAATTCACGTGCAGTTGTACCGCGACTCCAATTGAATGATTGATTAGCAATCGAGTGTCGGTACAGCTGCATAAAAGCAGCATGTTTTCACTCACTCTGGGTTGTGTGTTCGGTGAGTGGAGAACGGGATGGGAGACAGAGGTAACAGTTATAATTATAGTTAGAGTAAGAACAATCACGTGTTTGTCTGTGTAGTCTGTTTTGTTTGTATATTTATTTTGGCTAAAGTGCCGTGTCCTGTGTTTTATTTGTCTTGCAGCCTTTTATTTTCTGTTGGTTTAATCATTAAATGCTGAGTGCAAGCAAAAGCTCAGCTTCACCAAAACTCCATCCCCCTGTGTCTCTTTTGTGTTGGTTCCTGTTTCTGGTCTGACATCACCCACTGCAGCCTTCCTTGTGATAAGGACTCTGTCAAAAGCTTTCTGGAAATCTAAATAAACCATGCTTTGCAATTATCCATTATCGATGTTGCATCCTAAAAAAAATCAAGCAGGTTAGTTAGACACAATCTCCCTTTCCTACAACCATGTTGACTTTCACCCAGGATAATCCAAAAGGGACTGTTCAGACCAACACATCTGCATCTACTGCACTGCAAAAGAAATAGAGACTGTGTTGAGCCATGTGTGGGGATGGAACAATCATTGTGGAGAACGAGTCCAGGGTTCTCCTGAGGCCGATCTGGTCGTCTTGCAGATGTTACTGTGCCTTTAGCAATAAGAATTGATTGCGCTTCTAGCAGACGTGTTAAGCATTTTGAGAGGCTAAAACGTTAAAAATGACTGCTAAAAAAATAACCAATTATTTTCAAAGCAAAAATAATGACAATGAATGCAGGGTTTTCAAAATAAGCCGACGATCGGTGCAATCCACCGCCTAACCCTACATGTGCACTGGCTACATTATAACATTATTTTCGGGTATGATCATTCAGTCCATTTTTTGTCATATTGTTGTACTGTAAGGTGGTATATTATACGTAATAGCTATACATATGCACCAAAAAAGCGTATTCCTTTTGCTGTGATTATCGTAACATTATGTACCCAGGTGCTGTGAGAGATATTGGGGGTTCATATATAGAGGCTGTACGCTAAGAAGAAAGGTGTGATGGGATATCAGCTGAACATTTGTCAGCTGACATACAAATGCTTGCGTGCAGAGATGCTGGATTATTACACTCAGGTTTGATGCACTCTGGGTGACGAAACGAGTACTGTTGGGTTAAAAAAAATGGTTAAAATGAACAGTTGCATTCAAAAAATGTAGAACAGCGAAAAACAAAAATAGACGTGCATTAACAAAATGCCCTGAAAACTGAACAAAAAGAAAACTATTTAAATGAGGCAATAAGCTCAATAATTAAGCTAAAAAGGAAGTGAAAGGTTACCGTTTTTGTTTTTGGTTAACTTCAATAACCCTACTTTATCTTTCCCCAGTCAAATCATAGAGTGCCAGAATAAGCACGGTAACTGACCAAAATAAAAAACAGAAATAAAAAGAACATTTTAGAACTAAAAAAGCGTAACCAGATATAGTCACATTATTCATTTTTTTTGTCTTATAATATATTTTAATCAAGGGAAGTAATGTTAAAACTGTACAATGCACTAGTAAGACCTCATCTTGAATATTGTGTTCAGTTCTGGTCACCTCGCTATAAAAAAGATATTGCTGCTCTAGAAAGAGTGCAAAGAAGAGCGACCAGAATTATTCCGGGCTTAAAAGGCATGTCATATGCAGACAGGCTAAAAGAATTGAATCTGTTCAGTCTTGAACAAAGAAGACTACGTGGCGACCTAATTCAAGCATTCAAAATTCTAAAAGGTATTGACAGTGTCGACGCAAGGGACTTTTTCAGCCTGAAAAAAGAAACAAGGACCAGGGGTCACAAATGGAGTTTAGAAAAAGGGGCATTCAGAACAGAAAATAGGAGACACTTTTTTACACAGAGAATTGTGAGGGTCTGGAATCAACTCCCCAGTAATGTTGTTGAAGCTGACACCCTGGGATCCTTCAAGAAGCTGCTTGATGAGATTTTGGGATCAATAAGCTACTAACAACCAAACGAGCAAGATGGGCCGAATGGCCTCCTCTCGTTTGTAAACTTTCTTATGTTCTTATGTTCTTATTTAAGGTAAGGCAAGCTTCCATTAAAAGTGCTCATGGCTATAATGTTCTGTCACCCGTCTGTACAGAATTCCTGGGGAGAACCCTGGAGCAAATGGATCACGTTCATTTTGCAGACACCCCCTTAATGGGGAGCATGGTTAAAGTGACCAAACTGACTTAAATACCATAACATACCAATATTTCTAGTTAACACTTATTCAGATTTTTTGTCATTTTGAAAAAAAAGCCTGTTGTCTTTTTATATCAAATGTAACACTGGCAATGTTTGTATTTTTCAATTGTTTAAGCTTTATTGTCTGCCACAAATGGCTTTTCTTGAGTTTCAATTGAAAAACAGCAAGCTGTCATTACATTTACACATGAATCATTGTTACTGAATGAAAGCAGGCATTTTAATTGTCTTTAATAAGCTAAAGAAAACTCTGATTGCATGGATTATTTCGAGGCAGTCTTGCGCTTCCTTGGTTGTTTCACAAGGACAGGGATGTTGTCTCTGTTTCCTCTAAATGATTGGCATACTTTGCAGCTGGTGAAATGCTTCAGCCCTTAAACACTGCAGTGGGGAAATGGCCTAAGAAATGAAATGGCTGCAAACTGCCTGCAAGTCGTGGAAAGTGAGAGGCTTCTCCCCCCGCTGTGGTACTAGATTAGACTAGTCAATAGCAAATGCAAGCGTGACAGGTAAAATCAAGGTCATCACCCCTGTAGTTTTGTACTTTATACGAGTAATCTTAAGAGAATCCAAAACACAAATACAGAGCAGAGAAAGACAGCAATTAAGCTGTCAATTCCACTTATTTTTACATGTGTTTTGATTCAGTGCTTTTGATTTTGTTATGCTAAAATCATATTTTCCCCTGATGACATACAGTTACACAGTCAAAGAACAATAATTGCCTGTTTTGCTTGTTAGTTTTTTCAGGGAAATCTGGGATTCTGTGTGTAGTGTGAGCACAGAAGGCACGACTCCAGCTCATTACAAATAAACAAATCTCAAACCACAAAACCAAAAGAACGCATTTAATAAACCCTGGGATTCATTAAAATTAAGAAACAGCACAATAGGCATTTGCAAGTATGTAATGCAAACAATGAAATAATATGCTGGCAGGCTACTGACTATGTATAGGAGCCGCACACACTAGAAGGTAGAATTCCAATCAGATTATTCATACTGTTACATGTGTTTACAGATAGGAGTTGGGAATAGTTTTGTGATGGGATACAACGTTTACACTGCTACCGAGGAATCCATAGCTGATGGCATTCCCTCCGAGATATCCTTTGATCTAATAAGTAAAGGTGTGTTCATTCATACTACACAATGCAAAGATATGCCTTCATATTCCAACAAACACCAAATGCAGGATTAAATATACTCTCTGAACATTACATTTTAAAGTGCACAGGCAATTTTATACAAATGACTCATATTACAAAAAAGTTAGAAAACATGTGGGATATAATGATAAAATGAGTGTGTTATATTTATTGTTTTCTAAAGTCAAAGCAGTAAGCTTGAAATTTTGTGCACTGCAGTCCTTTGAGAAAGATGCTATGATATATATATAGATATTATATATATATATATATAAGTATATATATATATATATTATATATCACGTAGCTTGAAATTTTGTGCACTGCAGTCCTTTCAAACCTATATATATATATATATATATATATATATATATATATATATATATATATATATATATATATAAAAGAGCATGGCACTGTCATTGAAGGAAGATATATAGGGCTGTGTATAAGGTGCAGCCTGTATCCTATGTAAAAAATGTGGAAAGAAAATGTAGTACTGATGGTCTAAGCTGACCAGCCGAACTACATTTCCCAGAATACCTAGACTAGAAGGGGTCAGTCTGCAATTACCCAGGGTTACTTGGTTTCACCTAGATTAAAAGGTTGATATATAAGCAAGGCAAAATCCCCTATTTAGGTCTCTCTAGTTGGGTGCGAGACAAAAGCTGAGGTGTTGAATGGATCCCCCCTGGATATAAGGTAACTGTTATGGTTAAGGAATAAACATAAGACAGTGAAACGTCACAGTTTAGTTAGTAACTCCAAGGCAGAGCTGCCGATGAGAAACATCCCCATAACATGATGCTGCCACCACCATGCTTCACAGTAGGGATGGTGTTCTATGGGTGATGAGCTGTGTTGGGTTTGCACCAAACAACGCTTTGCATTTAGCCAGAAAGTTCCATTTTAGTTTCGTCAGACCACAAAACTTTTTGCCACATGGTTAAAGAATCTCCTGAGTGTTTTTTTTTTTTTTTTTGCATACTTCAAAGGGGATGCAAGGTGGGCTTTCTTGAGTAAAATACAGGCCAGATTTGTGGAGTGCTTGGGATATTGTTGTCACTTGCACACTTTGACCAGTCTTGGCCATACAAGCCTGCAGCTCTTGCAAAGTTGCCATTGGCCTCTTGGTAGCCTCTCTGATCAGTCTCGTTCTTGCTCGGTCATCAAGTTTGGAGGGACGGCCTAATCTAGGAAGGGTCTTGGTGGTGCCATACACCTTCCACATCTTAATAATCATCTTGACCGTGCTCCAAGGGATATTCAAGGCCTCTGATATTTTTTTTTATACCCAAACCCATGATCTGTGCCTTTCAACAACTTTGTCCCGGAGTTCTTTTGAAAACTCCTTGCTGCTCATGGTTGAGTCTTTGCTTTGAAATGCACTACCCAGCAGAGGGAACCTACAGGAACTGCTGAATTTATCCTGAAATCATGTGAATCACTACAATTCAACACAGATGGAGGCCACTTAACTTGGTGTGTAATTTTGAAGGTGATTGGTTACACTTGAGCTTATTTGAGATCGCTATTACAAGGGGGTTGGACACTTATACAATCAAGATATTTCAGTTATTATTTTTTATTCATTTTCTACAAATTTCTAGAATATTTTTTTCATTTGGAAGTTGTGGGGTAGGATGTGTAGATACTCTCCATGCTGTCACAAGGTCTTTCCCTTGTTGCCAGCTGCACTAGTCACAGCAGTCACTGGATGTATCCAGATCTTCATGATTTCTATTACATGAGAGTAGATGTTGAACTTCATGCTGATTTGAACTCAGCTGTCGCCAAGATAAGCACCAACTAAGACGTAGCTTTACAGTAAACAAATGTTATCTATCTGCATCTCCATCCATTTGCATTGTTTTCCATCTGATGATGTAGATATCCTTCTGTCTGGTGTTGATTGCTGAAGTGTAATGCTGGCTCCAGGGATCAGCTCATCTTGCCTCCCCAGTGCATCAGCACACACAATGGCTGCGATGCTGGCTCCGGGGATCAACCCAGTGTGGTCTCCTCAGCACATCAGCATGATATATATATATATATATATATATATATATATATATATATATATATATATATATATATATATATATATATATATATACAGTACCAGTCAAAAGTTTGAGTACACCTGCTTGAAACCAGGTCTTTCATGATTATCTATGCTTTTAACTGTATAAACTTGTCTATAAACACTTAATATTTCATTATATGAAGCATGCACTTATATAAGCTGATAATCATAAGTGAATTGCATTCAAAAATTTAATTTTTAAATATAAATGTAAATCTTGTCAATTTCAATGAAATGGTCACCCAAAGCAAGGGGATTTCAGTCAGAATCCCAAGTCAGTTAAAAGTCTGAAATGTGTATAACACGGTGTTAGAACACTGGCCTAAGTATAAAAGAGTCTTCATTAGATGTTACCTAATTAACCTTTTGTCACCAATTATTGTTAACAGATTACTATAAGTTTGTCATTCCTGAATGTAAGGGAGCAGAAAATGACAAAATACGCTCAGTTAAGCAAAGAAAAAAGACAGTCTACAATTACTTTAAGAAATAAAGGTCAATCTTTAAGACAAATCACAAGAACTTTGCAAGAGTCTGTAAAGAACATCAAACGATTTGAAGAAACTGGCACTCATGAGGACCGAACAAGGTTAGGCAGGCCAAGGGTGACCTCAGAATCAGAGAACAAGTTAATTCGAGTCACAAGTCTGCGAAACCGGCGATTAACTGCCCCTGGAATACAAGCTCAGCTAAATGCTACTAGAAGTACAGATGTTTCAACATCAGCTGTTCAGAGGAGATTGCGTGAAGCTGGCTTAACTGGAAAAATTGCTGCAAAGAAACCATTGTGAAGAGTGCAGAATAAGAGGAAGAGACTTGCCTGGGCCTAAAAACACAGAAACTGGGCGTTTGAGGAGTGGAAGTGGGTCTTATGGACCAATGAGTCAAAATTTGAAATATCTGGGTCCAATCGCCGAGTATTTGTAAGACGTAGGAAGGTAAGCACATGAGTTCTGCATGCGTGGTTCCCACAGTCAAGCATGGAGGAGGCAGTGTCATGGTTTGTTGGGCAATCCTTCATTCTTCAGCAAGATAATGACCCGAAACATACCTCAATGTTGAGCAAAAACTATCTGGCGAAGAAGGAAAGTGAAGGACAACTCAATGTAATGGCCTGCCCAGTCTCCAGACCTCAATCCCATAGAACTTGTATAAGACGAAATGGACAGAAGAGTCAAAGCAAAGCTACCCACAAGTGCCCTACATCTCTGGGAATTGCTGCAAGATATGTCGGGTGATTTCCTGCTGAAACTTGTTAACCGAATGCCTTGTGTTTGTGAGGCTGTTATTAAGGCAAAGGGTGGCTATTTTGAGGACTCCAAGATTTAGAGACAATTTTCAATTTTCTTGAACATTGCTTTGAATCTTCTTAGGTTTTGTTTTGTATATTGTAACATGTGTTTTCATTTTAAAGTATTTACAGAAACGTATATGACGTAAAACATTGTCAATTATGAAAAAAACCTAGTTTCCAGCAAGTGTACTCAAAACTTTTACCATGGTATATATATATATCGCGATTTTCTAAAAGAAGTTCCTCCCCACGGAACAGGTTCCTTGTCCAAGGAAAATTATACATACAGTGCCTATAGGATGTATTCACCCCCCTTGGATGTTTTCACAGTTGGTTGAGTAGGTTGTGTAAATCAAAGGAAAAAAATGCCATTTAAATGCATCAAGATTTCAGGTTGTAACACAAAAAACTGTGAAACCATCCAAGGGAGGTGAATACTTACTATAGGAGCTGTATATATATTGTGGCAAAGTAGGGGGTCATAAGGAAAATGGGTGGACAATGTTAAATAAATAAATGTAAAAATGGCAAATATAGTCCTCCCAAACAGTTAGAGTCGAGAAGACTACATTTCCCAGAACACATCTGGGATAGGCAAGATGGCCGACCTGATCAGCTGAAACTATAGAAAACACCTGGACTTTAAAATACCACTGTGGAATGAGACTATCAAGGAGCAGGTACTGTGAGTACAACAAAGAACAACATGGGTTTGTGTAGCTTAAATATTAAACAGCTGTGTGTTGTAAGCTTCTGGTGTTTTGATACAGGGAAGCAGCTTAGCTGTCCCATCTCTTAGTTTAGTTACTACAGGTGTTTAGTCTAGGTCTCCAAATGGAGATAGGCTTTTATTTTGTTTGTGTTTGCTTTCCCTAAGTCATATTAACTGCGAGGGTAGTGTGCCAATTTAGGTGCACGATGTTACATGTATGAGTTACCAGCTATTAAAGTTAACTTTGTTACTCTTAGAGGCCTGGATTTTGTACCCAATACATTGATTAAAAACACACATCTGATACTGCACGTGTTCTCATAGTCTGTGTATATAGTATATTACACAGGGTTGGATATAAACTCAAGTTTAGTCACAGTGTATGCATGCATTTATTTTCATGCGACAAATAATGAATATGACACAACAGCACAGAGCATACATTTAGCTAACATTAATAAGGATACTTATGAAAAATAATCTCCAATTAAGACCGCTATTAAGAGCTGGTCCGAGCATTTGCTTGTTAAAAGAAGTAGTAAAGAAGAATCTGTGTTTGATTATATGAAAGGTCAGATTAAAAAGCCAATAGTGTAATAAATATTTATTTTGGCAGCCGTTTCTACTGCAATAGTATAATATTAATTACTGTATCATTAACACAATTGCATTAGTGACATCTCTGTAATGAGAAACATATTGCCCTGCACTGAGTGAGCAGTAAACTTGTTTGTTAGAGGCTTGTGCTGGTGTCATATGGAAAAGGGCATCCTCTGCACAGCTTGAAATCACCACTTCAGTAACTGGTACTGGCTGCAGAGCCCTATCTGAAATCTCTAGACAGCTTTGTAATTACACAATTCTTGCCAAAACAAACACTCATTCCAAAGCCGACACACGGAAAGCCCAAATTAGTATTTTCATCCTCTGTATTCTTGGGCACAGTGCTGGGTTTTGTTAGACTCATACCAAAGTTGTGTCAATCCATGCAGCTGTGCTCTGATTTAGCATGCTGTGTGAATTAGTTTTGGTGGAGTTTAAGCCGGACTCAAAGGGACAGTTTGGGAAGCAGTCTGCAAAAGTATTTTATTTTCTTTAAACCGCACTAGCACTAAACAACCTTGCAAAGGTTAAGCCAAACAGCCTACAGGAAGTATTCATGAGTAGTCTTCTTTTAATTGTAACCATAATCTGTGATCAAACATAGAGAGAGCACACCTCAGCTGGAAAAACTAATCCTTGATCAAACACAGATCGAGCACACCTCAGCTGGAACAGCTAATCTGTAATGAAACACAGAGCGAGCACACCTCGGCTGGAAAAAATAATCTGTGATCAATCACAGAGAGAGCACACCTCGGCTGGAACAGCTAATCTGTGATCAAACACAGAGCGAGCACACCTCGGCTGGAACAGCTAATCTGTGATCAAACACAGAGCGAGCACACCTCGGCTGGAACAGCTAATCTGTGATCAAACACAGAGCGAGCACACCTCGGCTGGAACTCCTAATCTGTGATCAAACACAGAGCGAGCACACCTCGGCTGGAACAGCTAATCTGTGATCAAACACAGAGCGAGCACACCTCGGCTAGAACAGCTAATCTGTGATCAAAAACAGAGCGAGCACACCTCGGCTGTTTAAACTAATCTGTGATCAAACACAGAGAGAGCACACCTCGGCTGGAACAGCTAATCTGTGATCAAACACAGAGCGAGCACACCTCGGCTAGAACAGCTAATCTGTGATCAAACACAGAGCGAGCACACCTCGGCTAGAACAGGTAATCTGTGATCAAACACAGAGAGAGCACACCTCAGCTGGAACAGCTAATCTGTGATCAAACACAGAGCGAGCACACCTCGGCTGGAACAGCTAATCTGTGATCAAACACAGAGCGAGCACACCTCGGCTGGAACAGGTAATCTGTGATCAAACACAGAGCGAGCACACCTCAGCTGGAACAGCTTACCTTGCGACAGTAGCTCCAGTAATGGTCCAGTATTGCTCATAACACTAGCCAATACTGCTTTTACAGCCCAGTATTATCTGTGTTTTTTTTTTCCTAGTACACAAGCCTTTAAAATGAAGTCACTGTCATTCTTCGATACTGCTTCTAAGCACTATAAAATAATAAGGCACAAATAATGTAGAATGTCACATGTCTGGATTTCGTACACAACTCATCAGCCACCATTTATTACTTGGTTGAAGTGAAAGATTCAGTTTCTCTAAAGCAGTAGAACCATCATTCTGCCCTAAATGACTAAATACAACAAACAAATGTCTGTGAAACTTGACCAAAACTCCAAATGGAAGACAGCTGCGGGAGCCTTCCTGCACAGAAACAAGCAGGGGATGGGTTTTCTTTTTTTTGTTTTTAAATAGTGTTTCTCAATCCAAGACACAGTTTCAGTAAACAATTCAACACCCAGCAAGTGATCGTTAGATCACTTGGTAGTGTTTACACAGCTCTGTACACTGTCACTTTGAAGAGCTCTGTTAGTAGCTAAAGGAAAATACAATGTATGCAGAGAGGACAATAATAAACTGCTGCTTGACTTTCATTTGAAGATGTCAAAAACTGTGGGTGGCCAAAAATACCCCTTCTCTCCTCTTGCATCCCTGAAATACTCCTGCTCTCCTCTTCATCCCTGAAACACTCTTGCTCTCCGCTTGCATCTCTGAAATACTCCTGCTCTCCTCCTCATCCATGAAATACTCCTGCTCTCCTCTTGCATCCCTGAAATACTCCTGCTCTCCTCTTTATCCCTGAAATACTCCTGCTGTCCTCTTGCATGTCTGAAATACTCCTGCTCTCCTCCTCATCCATGAAATACTCCTGCTGTCCTTTTGCATCTCTGAAATACTCCTGCTCTCCTCTTGCATCCCTGAAATACTCCTGCTCTCCTCCTCATCTATGAAATAATCCTGCTCTCCTCTTTATCCCTGAAATACTCCTGCTGTCCTCTTGCATCCCTGAAATACTCCTGCTCTCCTCTTCATCCCTGAAACACTCTTGCTCTCCGCTTGCATCTCTGAAATACTCCTGCTCTCCTCCTCATCCATGAAATACTCCTGCTCTCCTCTTGCATATCTGAAATACTCCTGCTCTCCTCTTGCATCCCTGAAATACTCCTGCTCTCCTCTTTATCCCTGAAATACTCCTGCTGTCCTCTTGCATGTCTGAAATACTCCTGCTCTCCTCCTCATCCATGAAATACTCCTGCTGTCCTTTTGCATCTCTGAAATACTCCTGCTCTCCTCTTGCATCCCTGAAATACTCCTGCTCTCCTCCTCATCTATGAAATAATCCTGCTCTCCTCTTTATCCCTGAAATACTCCTGCTGTCCTCTTGCATCCCTGAAATACTCCTGATCTCCTCTTCATCCCTGAAATACTCTTGCTGTCCTCTTGCATCTCTGAAATACTCCTGCTCTCCTCTTCATCCCTGAAATACTCCTGCTGTTCCTCTGGGTTACTTTTAGTTTTCAAACCGAAACACAATTCATGAGCTAATATTGAAAATAATAAAGGCCCTGTCTAAATTGTGTCGAGATCTTCAAAAAATCTAGCTCGATTGAGACCAAAGCATTAAATATCGCAGAAATGTTCTTCTAGTGCTTTAATTATTAAGGTAATTCATAAAGCCTTACAAACAGTATTCATTTTCTTATTTCATAACAATACCAATTTGAAATGGCAGAAAAGTGAAATAACTAGCATTCTTTTTAGTGGCAGTTTTATATACATGTATAAGTAGAAATGTTTTACAGTAAATTTTGTTAATGGTACTTGCCCTTCGGGCAGACATTTTGGACTGTGACTTGTACAAAGTACACTTTACTCAATATAGGTACACTATCTCAGGGTATCTCACGCCAAGGAAATGCATGTACATAGATCAGGGAGTGGTTAACATGTAGAAAACAGAAAGTACTGATTAGAGGAGAAACCTCAAAATGGAGTGAGGTAACCAGTGGAGTACCACAGGGATTAATATTAGGTCCTCTGCTATTTCTAATCTACATTAAATGATTTAGATTCTGGTATAGTAAGCAAACTTGTTAAATTTGCAGACAACACAAAAATAGGAGGAGTGGCAAACACTGTTGCAGCAGCAAAGGTCATTCAAACCCATTGCAAATGACATTTCATAGAGAAAAGTGTAACAATATAAGATAACAAGATAACAAAATGTGAATCTTGGTGAGCAGAGTATTGCAGCTTATAATTCCAGTCTGTAACTTTAATTTAAAAAATCATAGCCTTCAATATAAAAGTGTATACTTTGGCTGTCATAGTGTCCCTTTCACCCATACATATATACAGACACATACCAGTTGTCAGGGGTGTTTCACGGTGCAATCCTCGTGGGATTTGGTCACAAGCAATGTTTACTTGTACGTCACCCCGGAAATCACTGAAGTATTACCAATGAAAAACATTGATCCCTCTAAACGTGTTTTACCGGGATGATTTGTGAGCGGAATCTCGATTGAGAAACCGCTGTTTGATTAAAGCTCAGAACGTTATCTTGTTATAGTGTAAAAAAATCAGATTGCCCATCGGGCAACCGGCCCAAAAAAACACGTTGTCCGACAGATTTTTTTGGCTGTCCCGGAACTTCGTGCTAGTGATATCGCGGGCCCTGATACCTGTATATTTACAGGTTACAGGAATTACAATTCAAACAAAAATGCACTGACTACATTTTTCAGATACTCCCGTGATCTATAGCACGGACAAACATACCTTTTTATTGAACTGTTTTAGGGCTTTACCAGAAAGCTCTTCTTCACTTAAGTTCAGGTACTTCCTACATAAAAGCAAACATGGTTTGTGAACTGTTTTTATCTAAGTAACGGTAACTTTTTATTTTTTAATTAGGAGTTGAGTGAACGTTCATGTAGGTGCTGAAATGTATAATGTATAAATATACAGATATACCACTTGTAAGCCATAAAAAGCCTTAGAGTTAGGAGGGCAAACAAAATATTTCCACCCACCCCCAACGTTTTCATTGGTTAGGACAAGCACACCCCCTGCCCTTGCAGTTCTGCTTCAAAAGAGTCTGCTGTCTGTCAGTTCTGAGCCTAATGTTAAGGGGGGTTAATACGACTCACAAGGCTGAACATTTCTCTGCTTTGATTTCTGCAAAGATTTGCAGCATTACTGGCTGTTTAATATCATAGCTGAATAATAGCCTTGGGTATGCAAATAAAAATGGTCGGGCCAGTCATGATGCTCTTGACAAGTATTGCAGGGAACTGCACAGGAGACAGAAACAGCTTGAGCCTGTGTTCAGTAACACTGTGAGATATTTTCAAGATGGGAAACTTTATTTGTTTCTTTCTCATTGTGATGGTAGGGGGTGGCTACTGCTATGTCAGTTCCAGATGTCCCCCGCTAATTCTGATTGAGGTCTTCTGTTTATAATTCTTGTAGAAGCCTGTAAAAATCACAAATGTGTAATTAGTGAATTGCAGTTCAACCACTATTGTTTCTTGACATGCTACTAAAACAATCTTCAATTAATACAGTACTTAAGGCAGTTGGAGTGGGTAAAACAGTGTTACCATAGGCAACCTGTTGAGAAGACCTGCATTTCCACCATGCTGTGGTAAGGATTAGTGTGCTGTATTCCTGTCTGTAAATGTTCGTCTACCACTGTTTGGAATGAAAACTACATCTGGGGTTACAACTCCAACTCCAACAAAACAGTAAAGTCTGAAATATTCTATTTATGTGCATACAGCCTGCAGATCGGATTGCTAATATTATACCGGATTTGAACCAATACCACCCAAATACAGCTAGCATGTAATCTTTAGAGGCCTCGGCCTCTTCTCAAGCCAACAAGGTTCTGCATTGGCACGTTCGCAAGTCTCTCTGTGGAGTCAGGGTAAAAACCTAATT
This sequence comes from Polyodon spathula, assembly GCF_017654505.1. Classification (NCBI taxonomy): domain Eukaryota; kingdom Metazoa; phylum Chordata; class Actinopteri; order Acipenseriformes; family Polyodontidae; genus Polyodon; species Polyodon spathula. The sequence goes on along the minus strand of NC_054566.1, from coordinate 5,011,573 downwards.
AAATAAAAAAAGAGATACAGAGAGCAAGTATTTTTCACTGCAATTCCATTCCCATCGGCCTGCCAAAAGCTCTGTTTTGGTTGTTGATACATTATAAATAAATTGTGAATTTTTAATTAGTTGCTGGTATAGGCAAAACAGAGTTAGATTCTCACAGCTATTGTCTGAAAGCAATTCTAAAATAATTTAAGATAACTTAAAGCCACTAAAAAATGTCTATTATTATTCTTAGTTTGTTAATTTAAATGGTTGAGCTTTTTGCCTTTCTGAAAAGAATATTACAAATTTGATGTAAATAGCTTTGGCGCAATGTGTTTATCAGTGTTTTAGTTTGTAGACATTGAGCTAACTAACCCTCCCTCACAGGGACGAGGAGACCTCCAGCTCCAGCACAAACACTGAACTAACTAACCCACCACTAACCCACCAATCCCTCCCTCACAGGGACCAGGAGACTTCCAGCTCCAGCGCAAACACTCAACTAACTAACCCATCACTACTAACTCACTAATCGCTACCTCACAGGGACCAGGAGACTTCCAGCTCCAGCACAAACACTGAACTAACTAACCCACCACTAACCCACCAATCCCTCCCTCACAGGGACCAGGAGACTTCCAGCTCCAGCGCAAACACTCAACTAACTAACCCATCACTACTAACTCACTAATCGCTACCTCACAGGGACCAGGAGACTTCCAGCTCCAGCACAAACACTGAACTAACTAACCCACCACTAACCCACCAATCCCTCCCTCACATGGACCAGGAGACATCCAGGTCCTCATGCCCTTCCAAACACACTGCTTTACAAGAACATTCCTCATATAATTCTAGCCAATTGCTTTCAGCTTCACAGTGCATAATGAGTTTAACTGCATAATGCGTTTAGAAAAAAAAAAAAAGTTATATAAGATATGTAATTTTCCTCTCATAATTAATAATGGGATGCCCATTAAGTTTTCAGTCATTATATTTTATGATTCTGTCATGTTTCACAGTTTGATGCCATTGAAATTATAGCTCCATCAGTTTTTAATGCTTTAGGTTTAAATTAGTATAAATTAGAAAAAAAAGAAAGAAAAAGCATATAGCGTATTGGCAAAATATTACTTAAGGTAAGAAGTTGTTAAATAATAATAAATAAGACTTAGCCAACGGTGTAGAAAAATAGATTCTAAGAAAAAAACTCACGACTGGAACACTGGCATTTTAAATCCACTCTTACAGTTCTTGGAATTTGAAAGCCAGTAACAAGCTTCCAAGAATCATACAGACAACCTGTCACTCCAAAAGACGAACAGTTAGTGCCTACTGCAGCACATTATTTATTGGAAAATGGATATTAGGATATTCCATGATAAACTCTTTAGGTGTTTCCTTTAAAATGTTACCAGTATAACTAAATAAAACACAGAAATAAAGATCATTTTCCCCTTTGTTTACATGTTTGTTTGGCCTTCCTGAGCTACTGTGGTCATCTCACTTTAAAAATTCACAATGCTGAAAAGCTTGTTTAAATGTCTGCACCAATCGTTCCACAGCATCGTTGGAAGCTGGATGGTACGGAGCCGATCGAGTGTGTCTAATAAAATTTAGCCTGAGGAATTGTTGAAACTCCTCTGAAGTAAACTGAGGCCCATTGTCAGAGACGATCTCCTCCGGCAACCCATAGGCAACACATAACTCACTCAATACCTCAATTGTTTTTGCTGAAGTGGCATTTTGTATAAGCACTACTTCAGGCCATCTAGAATACGTATCGATAACCACCAGAAAAGTATGTTTGTTTTTCTCTGTGTAATCAATATGTATCCTTTGCCATGGTGTACTAGCCCAACTCCATGGGTGGCAAGGCACTACAGCAGGTAAGTTCATGCTAGCCATGCACATTTCACATTCCTTACATTCGGTTTCTATAGCAGCATCTAAGCTTGGCCAGCAGAAATGTCTTCATCTAGACAATGTAGGGAAACTATAAAAAAGGCCAACAAGATGCTCGGATACATTGTGAAAAGTGTTGAATTTAAATCAAGGCAAGTAATGTTAAAACTGTACAATGCACTAGTAAGACCTCATCTTGAATATTGTGTTCAGTTCTGGTCACCTCACTACAAAAAGGATATTGCTGCTCTAGAAAGAGTGCAAAGAAGAGCGACTAGAATTATTTCAGGTATAAAAGGCATGTCATATGCAGGCAGGCAAAAAGAATTGAATCTATTCAGTCTTGAACAAAGAAGACTACGCAGCGACCTAATTCAAGCATTCAAAATTCTAAAAGGTATTGACAATGTTGTCCTAAGGGACTTTTTCAGCCTGAAAAAAGAAACAAGGACCAGGGGTCACAAATGGAGATTAGACAAAGGGGCATTCAGAACAGAAAATAGGAGGCACTTTTTTACACAGAGAATCGTGAGGGTCTGGAATTAACTCCCCAGTAATGTTGTTAAAGCTGACACCCTGGGATCCTTCAAAAAACTGCTTGATGAGATTCTGGGATCAATAAACTACTAACAACCAAACGAGCAAGATGGGCCGAATGGCCTCCTCTCGTTTGTAAACTTTCTTATGTTTTCTTCTGAACAAACTGCGAGCTAACATTTTCTTTTTTACAATGCCTTGGTGCTGTTCTTGTAATTCTATTAACATTCTTGACTGCAAGCTTTCCAAAATTACCACTCGAAAACCACACAAATGTTCTCTATAGTTAGCTCTGTTTTCCGATTTACATAAGGTGTAAGACCATCCTCATCTACAGTATTTGGCCAGCCTGTGAGTGTACCTCACTTTACTCAACACATGATCTTTATCCATCTCTGCTGCTATCTCTTTAGCTGTAATTGGCAGCTCATCTGCAAACAAGACTCAATATATTGGATTTGGTTGTGGAGGGTTTTCTACATCTAACAGCAACCTGGACAATGCATCCGCATTAGTAATGTCTTCAAAACATTTGTACCTGATGTCATATTGATAAGCAGATAGCCTCAATGCCCACCTTTGCATACGGGCAGCCGCCAATGACGGTACTCCTGTTTTAGGACCCAGAATCGTAACTAAGGGTTTATAATCCGTCACGAGAGTAAACTTTCTTCCCCTATTTGCCTATTTCTCAGTTTGTGAGTAATTTCTCTCTGCTTTAATCAGTGTACGTGAGGAAAAAGCTATGGGGCGCTCTGAGCCATCCCCACACACGTGTGAAATAACTGCTCCAATTCCTATAGAAGATGCATCTCATGCCAGCACTACTTGCAGCTTCAGGTCATTATCCCTTAACACTTTAGAAGAAGTTAGTTTGGTTTTAGCTTCACAGAATGCTCGATCACAACCCTCATTTTTCCGCAGTAGCTCAGTCACGGGGCTAATCAGCGTGGACAAATTCAGAATAAACTTCCCATAGTAATTTAGAAGGCCCAGGAACGATACAAGTTCTGGCACATTCTTCGGAATAGGTGCTCCAACAATAGTCTGTGTTTTCTCAGTGATGGGACTAATTCCCTGCGCATTTATTTCATGCCCAAGATATTTTACTGAATCCTGGAAGAAACTACATTTGGCTTCTTTAAGCCGAACGTTACTGTTACATTTAGTTTACCCAACACATCAAGCATTTGTATTTGTCTTTAACACACAATCAGTCAGCTGGAGCTTAACCTTAGGAAACTTTTGTTTGTACACTTTTTCCAAAATCAAAATTACAGCAGCTCCTGTGTCTATTTCTATTCTCACGACTACATCAGCTCCTGTGTCTATTTCCATTCTCATGACTACATCATTAAGAGTTACATTTACATAGTACGGTTTTTCAAAATGAAAGCTAGAATTTACCGTGTACAATTCAACATCACAGTCAGACTCACGGTTACTGTTCTCAGACTCTACGGTTAATGCTGGAGGCTCTGGGGTGTCCACTGGCCGATTTGGGAGGTAGCGAGTCCTGCCAGAGGCCTGTGTCTTGCGACGTTCTCCGGCAGTCTCTGCTTTCTTTGGTGCAATTAAACGGCATCCCATCTGTGCATGTCCCTTTTTTCCGCAACCCTGACACTGTAAATCCTTAAAGTAGCAGGAATCTGGAGCATGGCTCGTTTCTGAACAATGAAAACAAGGGCTTCACTATCAGTGCCATCTTTACCTTGATAACGTTTGTAGACACAGTTGACCTTTGAGAAAACTGCTTTTCCCTTTTCTTCGTGCTTTCGTACACTGAGGCCATCTCCATAGCAGCAGCCAGCATTTCGTTCTTCGTAAAAGCAGCATTCAGCAATTAGTTTCGTAATTCGGAGTCCACAAACCAACTGGTCTCGTAGAGCTTCCTCCAGAAATGTCCCAAAATGGCAATTGACCGATAGTTTCTTTAACTGTACCAGAAACTCAGCTACAGTTTCTCCTTCCAATATATATATTCTGGTTTCATGTTCTATGGTGCAATATAACTTTGTCGGACCCAGGAAGAGCAATTAGTTCTGTAACACCCTTCTTCAAAGCAAGAGTAGGGAGGTGAATCACTTTGTTTTACTGGCACTCATTTATATGGATTCATTGGCTGGGGGTCCTCAGAAAATCCTTTTGGAAGCCTATACTGAAAATCATATTGGGAATCATATTGGAAAGGTTCCAGATCTCTAGAAGTTCAGCAGGGTTTCCTATTTTTTTCAGGTTTTTTTTATTGGAAGGCTAACAGGAAATTGACTAGAACTCAGTCAGGGTGCAATGTTAGATATAAAATAGGACTTTAAGGAGCTCTCATTAGTAGCAAGAGTATAAGAAGGGAAGTGATTTTTGTACAAAGCCGTGATTTATTCCCTCTGAAACAAATGCAGAATTCAAATTCCCTGTTCTAGCGTGTAAGTTATGTTCTTTAGAATTGTGTTAAAGAATATCTTCCCTACAGAAAGCCACAGATTGACTGTACTGTATGTCATCCTCTCATGGTTTAATCAAATATTCAAATTCCAGTTGTAGTTTGTGTTTGTTTGTTTGTTTGTTTGTTTTTGTTATCTTTGTTTTTAAACTGACTTTGTGGTTTCTTTTCAACCTTGTTTAGTGTTGATGCAATAGCATGCATTAACCAACCCTTCTTAGAGTTTACTGCAGTGTGTCGTGGTAATACCCTAGCTATGTGTAAAGCATAATGAAAGTGAGGTTAACATGTTTTCCCAGCTCAATAAAGGCACATAGAGTGAGGGGATCTGTTATTTGTTCATAGAATAGGGACAAGGCGGTAATACAGAGGAAAGGCCTCTTTGCTTAAAGAAATGAATGGAAATAGTGCTTGTGACAAGGGAATGAAAAGCAAGGGTCTCCCCTTGACTGCTGCTGCCTACCAGGTACCAGGTACCAGGTACCCCCCCCCCCCCTTCTCCCCCGGAATAATGGATATTGACAGGGAGGACAATAACAGGAATAATGGATATTGAGAGGGAGGACAATGACAGGAATAATGGATATTGACAGGGAGGACAATGACAGGAATGATGGATATTGACAGGGACGATAATGACAGGAATAATGGATATTGACAGGGAGGACAATGACAGGAATGATGGATATTGACAGGGAGGACAATGACAGGAATGATGGATATTGACAGGGACGATAATGACAGGAATAATGGATATTGACAGGGAGGACAATGACAGGAATGATGGATATTGACAGGGAGGACAATGACAGGAATGATGGATATTGACAGGGACGATAATGACAGGAATAATGGATATTGACAGGGAGGACAATGACAGGAATGATGGATATTGACAGGTATAATGGATATTGACAGGAATAATGGATATTTTCAGGGAGGACAATGACAAGAATTATGGATATTGACAGGAACAAGAACAAGGGAGGAGTCCAAGCTCCTGCCCCGGAAACTCACCCAGATACAAAAGAGCAGCCTTCTAAAATAAAACACTGAGCTATCACCAAGTGGAACTGGAAACATGAGCCTTCCAACCTTGAGCTGCAATAATAGAAACCGAGAGCCAAGAGGCTTCGTTATCTCGCCTAGATAACTCCAACAAGAATCACCGACCCAAGAACTGCCCAAAGACGCAATACTCGACGCAAATGAAAGATTGACAAGAAAGAAAGGCTGAACCAGCAGACTCCAGCTGATAAGCATTGCTTCTTATTCTTGATTCTCCCCCCTGTACCACTATTATAACATTCTGCAGGTTTTAGCAAGCTGTCCAATTTGAATTGTTAATATAAAATACAGTACTGTTGAGGGATTCTATTTTTGGAATGATTAAGTAGAGCATGTTCTTACATGCCAATAATTCAGCAGCACACTTTCAAATGGAATGTTGTAGGCAAAAGAGTTATATTTGGAAATGAATGGCAAATCAGCAGATTTCAAAGGCGAACCTAAATTCGGCCAAAATAACAGTACCATCTTGACAGGTTCTGATTAAATTTTGTAATATTGTATATATATATATATATATATTATATATATATATATATATATATATATATATATATATATATATATATATATATCAGTATGGGTTTCTCTGTTGCTATGTTTCCATTAGACACACATTTGTTTCAGTATGGTTTTCTCTGGCTACTAATCCCTCCTATCTTGTGGGTTTGTTTATCATCACTCTTGTCACATCAATGCATTTGTATCTTCTCTTGGAGACATGATGTACATGTTTTTATAGGTATTTTTCCTCCAAAATTGTAAAAATAGTTAAGTTTGTTAATAGTTACAATAGTAAATGTGGACATTCATTCTATTATTTGCTATGCAGAAGCAGCCAGGTAGCCAGCCAACCAGGAAGGGGTGGAGTCACAATGCCCAACATCATCGCCCTAATCGGTACGTGATGTGTCAATCATGGATTGGAGGAGATGTGACTGACCTAGCGATCGCAGGGGGGCGTGACTAAGGGTGTAATTGGGGATGTGACAATGTTATCTGTTCCTTTGATGTGGTTATGAGATTGACCAAAAAGGAAATGGACTGTATAAAACCAACTGTGTGTGTTCAGTGTTTTGTTTGTTTTGTGGAAACTAACTGTCTGTGTTTGTCACTGATAGATGGCTAATCGGGAGCTGTCGCTACAGACCAGCATCAAGCCTGGACTACACTGCACCACTATTCACTGTCATTACCTTGCACTACACCTGCACTCAGAGCACACACTCTCAGGAGAAGTGGCCGTGTCTGTGTTGTGTGTTCCTTTGTGTGTTATTATTTTGGGACTGAACCCTGTGGTTTAAACGCTGACAACACCCAATATTGGGTAGAGTCATCATTACTATTTCACAGTCTCAAACAGAGAACAAAGCAGAATAAATAACTGTTTTTAACCGTAACTTTGTGTCTGTCGTTGTTGGAACACCTGCATCACCTATTCACATGAGCACTGCAAGCCACACGTTTACAAACCTGTTTGGTTATTACTGCACTCCTTGACTTGCATGCTCTAGTATAAGAAAGTGCCTTTGACTGATCACTAACTGGCCTGTCACACACCCTGGCTGGCTGGCTGTCCTGGGGAGGTTTCATTACAGCATGGTCCCTTTAAACCACAATAGACATGGTTCGTATTAACTCTTCTTATTAACAACATCAGCTTACACCGAATAATAACAAGCATTCATTTACCAGGCTCCAAAGCCAATTAATAGTATTATTATTATTATTATTATTATTATTATTATTATTATTATTATTATTATTATTATTATAGAAATAATTTATCGTTTTAATATTCTTTAAAGAAAATGAGTCTTCATTTGTTCTTATTATAGGAAAAACAATCTTGAAATAAGAAACTTTTTCTTCAGAAAAGCATTTTTGGCAGTGTAACTAATATACATCGTCGTTAATCAGTACAAAACATGGTGAGATAAATGTAAGGAGAAAAGCAATGACGGATGCAATTTTGTTCAATGAGATAAAGAAAGTCAGTACATTAAAACCTAAAAGCAGTTGAGGCAAGTCACGTTAAAGTACAGAGACTCCTCCAGGAGAAGGATCAGAAAGATAAAAGTGCAACCCAAGCAGGGGGAGCAGCTTGGAACCGTTCCCAAGGACCCAGTCCTGTTTTATTCAGGGTGTTCCAAAGGCTTCTTTATGGAACTCACAGTCCTCACTTTTAACCCCTTTCAATAAAGCCCCCAACGCAATGATATATAGATCCATAAACCGTTCCCTGACCCCTTCTTGCTCAACCTTAGTTTGGCAGACTTGCACAGATGACACAATACAATGACCTACTGTCTTTTTGGCAGACGCTGTACGATGTACATTAATCCGAATCTTAATCCCTAAGTCCCTTGACATTATTACTCTGATACCTAGGGGGTTTTTTAAAAGCAACCTTCCTGGAAGCAACCTTCCTGTGGAGTACTGAGTCACACTGACACACACTCTGGAGGGGGGGGGGGGGGGGGGGGGGAAGACGAGCGGGTTCTCCCGGACTTAGAAGCAACGGTTTCTCTTGAAAGTCGAGAACTGGAAGGCTTATCAGGCTTGAACAGCATCAGCTGTGTTTTACACTCTGTTTTTCTGTGAAAAGAAAGTAACACTGCCACACACTAGCATGAAACAACTGTGCACCATAGAACATAAGAAATTTTATAAATGAGAGGAGGCTATTCAGCCCATCTTGCTCGCTTGGTTATTAGTAGCTTATTGTTCCCAGAACCTCATCAAGGAGCTTTTTGAAGGATCCCAGGGTGTCAGCCTCAACAACATTAATGGGGAGTTGGTTCCAGACCCTCACAATTCTCTGTGTAAAAAAGTGCCTCTTATTTTCTGTTCTAAATGGCTCTTTATCTAATCTCCATATGTGACCCCTGGTCCTTGTTTCTTTTATCAGGTCAAAAAATTCCCTTGGGTTGACGTTGTCAATACCTTGTGGTCAACTGCTCACGCCAACCACAAGTCAAAGAAAGACCTGAATATAAAGTGTTTCTCTTTAACTCTGGTTTTAATGGGGATTTAAGTATTTATTCTTATTAATATGATTACCTAAAAAATACCTAATCATTTTTCAATGATTTACAATGCTTACCTACAGTATAACACCTAATTATTGCTTCACCATACCTCACTGTGCTTTACAATGCTTAACTTTGCCTTACTATGCTTTTGTACACTTTTCACAGTTTTTGCTATGGTAAACTTTTATAAGTGGAAAAAGCAAAGGATCTGTTCTCCATGTCAGTGAGCTGTTGGACTCTATTTAAACAGCATTGTGCTCTTTTGTTGAAATACCAGCGTGCACCATGTATATAACATGCATTACTGAGCACTTTGGGTTCCACTGCACATAAACCCCTCTTGAATACTGCCCTAGCAAAAACACCATAATAGATTCAATTGCAATATACTCTGCACCTCGCTCTGCCCAAGTATACAGTAGCATGAAAAAATGGTAACATATTTTGTAAAAGTGTGCACGTTATCTTCTAAGAATTACGGTAGAAGGTTCTGTGGGTTCCTCCAGTTGTCAGAGACTTGCTCACAAACCATGTCAGAAATACTGTTTGGCACCACGACTGGAACTCTCACTACAGATCTTGATGATTTTTACTAATTGATACTGTTTTCCAGGCCACATTAAAAATGTGTGTACTGCGGCTTCCAAAACAAGTTCTTTGGGAGCTCTGTAAAATATTAGTCTGGATGTCACAATCCATAACATGAGGTTTTGTTTATGATTCGCTTGAATGCATTATGAATTTATCACATCCCCACAGAGGGCTGCTTATATATTGTATGTTGTTCTCTTGATAGCAGATGGGGGTCTGACTTTCCAAGTACTGTAGTCTTAAACTAGTATTGTGAAAATGGCAAGCAGGAGATCAGTCATGAGAACATCTCTTCAGCCTTTCTTCCTCTGGGACATGGCAGATCACTGCATTGCTTGGACAAATTTGGGTTATAAAGAAACTAGAGGATTTCATTTGGACATTCCTTATGTGAAAAGTCTGCCCAGGTGTTTTATTTACTGGAAATAAAGGAGGAATATTGTTACTAGAGATTCAGTAAAAATGTTCCTTCTAAATCGATACGATTAACATCAGCGTTATAATGACTGTGATGACACCCACTCTCTTTTCCACCATTTTCACATGTATTTGGTTGTTATTAAAGCTGCCATTGAGGCATCTTATTCAAAAGACATTTACATAGATCTACTTGATGAGAAAACGTTCTTGCTATCATGTATCTCAGATCATCTCAGACAATCATATGATATCTCTCCGGTTGATGCCTTCTATATTTCCATGGGCCTACAACAATAACCGATTCACCTCAATTTCCATTTAACAATTTAAGTTCCCAAGAGCTTTTCCTTTTTTTTTATTAAGTTACTGACCAGCCAAACCTTCAACCTTGCCAAGAAAACATGCATCACTTCTACTGCACCATATGGGTCCATTGTGAATCAGTCCAATCTTAAATACATACAAAACAGAATGCACAGGGCTTTTTGAAAAGCCGCCCAAACAGTTTCATTGGTCATCTTTACACATCATGTACTGACTAGACTAACAATGTTTTCAATGTTCCTATAGTAATATAGCACAACATTGAACCACTTTGCAATCTCGATGGCTTCCATATTATTACCAGTAAATATTTTGTTAACTGTTGGCAAGAGAATAAAAATGAGTGAGGTCAGGCGAGAGAAATGAGGAGTGTAAATAAGGAAAGAACAAAAGGAATTCATACAGCACTTGGAGCCTGTCTGGTATACATTGCCACTCTGGAAAGACTTCTCCAAGCAACATTAGAAATGCCTTGACACTCTGAATTAAAAGCTAATTCAATGAATGGGATGTTTAGTGGCTGGCACTGGGTACATTTCCAGTCATAACAGCGCCAGGAGAGAGGTAAATGCTCAATTAAAAAAAAAAACTGCTTATAATAATAATAATAATAATAATAATAATAATAATAATAATAATAATAATAATAATAATAATAATAAAGCCATGCTACAGAGCCTGTCTTTATTTACCAAAAGTGTATTGTTCAAACATTTGTTTAATACTGTCTTAACAATAGACTCAAAAGCAAATAAATCCACATGGACCAGGCTAGTCTTGGCTTATGAGGGGCAGCATTTCTGTTAAACCTGTCTATATTAACCAGCTGTGGGTTCCACATGGAGAGACATAAACAACCTAGAACTGTATTTAATTTCTAAAAACAGACTTTAAAATAATAATAAAAAAAAAAAAAAAAAAATCTTGAAATATCTCATACTCATTTACATGTTATATTTGCAAATTAGTAGTACTGGAACACTTTTTTCATGTTTGAATATTCTTTACAATAGTATTGAATATGCTGATATTCTTTCATTTTGATGTGCTGGACAATTAATTATCTTTTTGATACAGTCATTTATACATTTTATTATATGAACCAATACAAACATAGTGATATTTGCCAATGAATACATTTCAAGCAATATTTGTTAAACTACTTCAATATTTGACCAAGCAGTATACATGTATTTATTTATGTTGGTTTTATTGTCGTTCTACATAGTAGAGCAAACATTTTTCTTTTAGAAAAATGTCCATAGTTGCTGAGGGCATTTATTTTTTCAAAATATGCGATGGTCAAATACTCAGCCAGATCCATACTAATTTCTCTCCGGTCTTTACTGTACTGTTGGTTTTCAGTCAGTGTTTGAGATATGGTGATAAACACACACCAAAGGCACACTAACTTAAACTGAACTGGAACAGTCCATCTGTCCATCTCATAGGTGGAAGTTCAAAGCACCTTAAAGATGCATCTTACATGCACTGATACATTCTAAACTGAGTATTTCAGCCACCCCAGCCTTTATAGATACATGATATTAAATCAGATTGCATGATTGATATCAACACAAAAAATGCCAAATTTGTCACTAATGCTGAGTGAATAAAGAAAAATAGAAAAGGAATGTCTGCTTTTGATGCAAATGTGTTTTCAATTATTGCAAGTGCAATTCTATAAAAAAAAATGTTTGAAGCGGTATCACAAAGTTCTGCATGTTTTAAATGTTGGCTTTCATCGCACATATTGTGTTTCTTGTGCGTGTCTTGTTTTCCATATGAGGTTGCCTGAACGCTGGCTACTTCAAACAACAAGCTCCCAGCCTGAGGGGCCAGACGCACTCAGTCAAAGTTCATCTGGGGTAAACAAAGCACACACAAACACTTGCACTCTGAAGTGTGGAGTTAAATCAGTAGGGTGCTTTATGAGTTGTAATGACACGCTTATCTGTAAGCAGACGAAGTGATCCATTGTCTCTCATGCTGTGTTACAGAATAATTACAATCAAAATGTTATCACTGTTTTACCCTCAGTTGATTTTCTGAAGAAATGATAAAGTTGCATGCCCTTAAAATGTTTAAACTCTGTTAACACCCCTAGTCTAGATGTTGCATTGTATCAGGGAAACCTGTCTGACTGCTTTAGTTAGTGCTGCTGTGCAGGGTGATGGAGATGTCTTTAGGATGCACTGGAGACAGGAGACCTGTCGCTGGTTTCTAAGATGGGATTATTAATGGGGATAATAGGGAGATCCTGACCAAATCATATGTAGCATTGATCTTGGCATTTTCAAGAGGTCGTTATGCCTATATCATCATTAAAAAATAATTCTAATGTGAGTTCCAACATTGTTGATTTACGAAATAATGTTACTATCTTAACGAGCAGTGCTTATTGTGACTATTTCTTTTGTTTGCATGGGAATTTAAAAGCAAATCTGTGTTAATTGTCATAGTTTATCAGGAGTTAATTTGCACTTGGAAAAGGAGGGTTTTAGTTAACGGAAGACTATAACTCACCTTGAAACAAAAATTTAACAGACCGCAGCTATGACGCCGACAATACAGAGACTACCTAGATAATTCAATATTTGCAGTTGTGGAAATATTTTTGACTTTTATATACTTGTGGTTGAGAATGAGATTTATTCACTTGTTTTAACAATTTGTAAGTTTAAGCCTGGAACACGATGCCCGATGACATCACAGGAAGGGATTCACGGGTGCATAAAGTACAGTGGCAATGGAGCAAATAAATAGACAAAAAGATAAGGCTGTGGCAGTAACAAATATCTACAGTTTTGTCTAAAACCACATATGACTGGAGGCATGCATGTATTCTCTCTCTTTTTATTAAACACGCACACACAAGGCACACACACATGCACACATACATACATACCTTCCATACATAAATACACCCATGGTATTCCATTAGTCTATATATAATGTCTGTGCCGATATTTTTGGAAAACAAGACCTGATAGCCCAACGTTGTACTTTATAACTATTAGACGAAATATTTACAGAATACTTAAAAAGTGCTGCTATAATATATATCAATGTCATAAAATTATATCAAATGAAGTTTTTAATTTACAGTGAAGTGTTTTTAAAATCTGTGCTATCTAATTTTAATCCACACGCCAGATAATCATAATCAGCATTGTATCATATGTGAACTTATCTAAATAAATATACATTCTGCATGACAAAATGCACAATTTTATTTCAATTTTTTTTTTTTATTAATTTCCTGCTTTCAAACATAATACAAAGATAATGAGGAAAGAAAAAAAAAAAGCATATGTACAGTGACATCATTGAAAATAAAATAAGTAAATAAAAATATGTATAGGCTAAATCATCTTATCAGCCATACAGCACACAATCAATAAACAAACGTACCCTCATTTGATACACAAAAAGAAAAAAAGGGGAACTGGGTCTCAGACTATTGCAAGAAAATACAGCCAAGAATAATAAAAGGAATTAAGGAGAGGGCGCTGTAAGTTGTAAGATATCCAGATATGAGAGAAAGGGCTGCCATGCAGCATAGAATTTAGTGCTAGATCCATTAAGAGTGAATCTAATGTTTTCAAGTTTGAGAAATTGCACGGTGTCTCTAACCCAATGAATATGAGAGGGCGGGGCAGATTGATTCCAATTCATCAAAATAAGGGTATGAGTCAGAAGAGATACAAAAGCCAGTATGCTGGATTGGTATTTGGACAAAACTAGACCATTCGGTGCAACTACAACTATCGCTATAAGTGGTATAGGGTCAATGGGCAAATAAAAAATTTGGGAGGTTTCAAAAACAAAGTTCCAAAATGGGGTTAGCCTAGGACAGGTCCAAAACATGTGGATCAATGAGGCTGGAGCCTGCTTACATCTATCACATACAGGATCAATATAGGATAGCTATTTTCCAATTTAGTTTTGGACATATGGATGCAATGGAGGATTTTGAATTGAATCAGAGTGTGATGTGCACAAATAGAAGGGGAATGTACTCTTAATACAATAGAATCCCAAATGTAGTCTGTAAAACTAAAGCCAAGGTCCTGCTCCCAGGTCGCCCTTATAGTAATTATTGAAGGACAGTTTAAAGAGAAATTAAAATGGTAAATTTGAGAAATCAAACCCCTACATTGAGGATTAAGTTTAAGTAGAGAATCAATGGGGGAATGAGTCACTTTACTACGTACAAAGTGTCGAATCTGCAAGTACCGAAAGAAATGTTTATTTGGAATATTACATTTTTGAGAAAGTTATCCTAAGGGAATGTCTTACTACAGGGTTAGAACTAAACTGTGTGAGAGAAAGAGGCAGAGCAGAACACATCAATGCTGCTAAAGATGTGGGCTGACAAGAGGCAGCTTCAATCAATAACCAGGCAGGTCCTGTCTGCTGTAAATGTTGGTGGAGCTACTATGTGATACAACAAATGTTAGCTGATCGATATTAGTACTGAAAATTGGGCAAGGCCAATTCCACATAAAAGATGAAATTAGTGTCGCCAGTGTCTTGAAAACAGATTTCGGAATAAAAATAGGAATACACTGGAAAAAATATAAGAATTTAGGAAGCACATTCATTTTAACTGACTTAATGCGGCCAGCAAGCGAGAGAGGCACAGCTGACCAGTGGATAAAATCTCAATTAATATGTTCCACTAAGGGGGTGAAATGAGATTTAAAGAGATCTACATAGGACCTTGTTACAGAAATTCCTAGATAAGTAAATTTATCATAAGTAATTTTGAAAGGTAGATCAGCAAATGGACAACGTATTGCCGCACTTTGACTGGAAATAATTCACTTTTATATAAATTGAGTGTGTATCCAGAAAATGTACCAAATTGATCTAGGGTAGACAAAATAAGAGGAAGGGATGTAGAAGGGTGAGACACATAAAGAAGGAGATCATCAACATAAAGGGATACCTTTTGCTCTTGGCCACCACGGACCACCCCACTAACAAGCAGATTACAGTGAAGGGAAGAAGCAAGGGGCTCAATTGCAATGGCAAATAATAAAGGATATAAGAGGCAACCCTGATGGGTTCAACGCTGCAGAGAAAAGTATCCAGAGTACAAAACAGTACAACAGGAGAAATAAAGTTCTGACCAAATCCAAATTTTTGAAGGATAGCAAAGAGGTAATCCCATTTCACGCGGTCAAAAGCCACCTCAGCGTTTAATGAAATAAGTACTTCAGGGTCCAGATGAGCCAAAGATGTATAGATAATATTAAACAAAAGTCTTAAATTAAAAAAGAGTGGTGGTTCCGGATGAAACCCGTTTGATCTAAACAGACAATAGAAGGAATAATTGATTCTAGCCTGCGAGCTAAAGCTTTAGCTAAAATCTTGACTTCTGCATTAAGTAATGAAACTGGGCAATATGAGCTGCAATCGAGAACATATACATAAAAAATGGGGAAAGTTGGGATGCAAATGTTTGATAGAATTCAACTGAAAAACCATCAGATCCAGGAGATTTGCCACTTTGCATTGATTTAATGGCCACTGTTATGTCCTCAATAGAAAAGGGCTCCTCTAATCTAGCTAGATTGGGGTTGATAGAAGGCAGGTCGAGGTTCTGAAAGAAAAAGTGTCATTTAAAGAATGATCCATAACAGATTTAGAATTATACCAATTTGAGTAAAACCATGGGTAAAACAGCTGGAAAATAAGATCAGTTAGCTTTGACAGTCTCTTCTTACAACACTTGTTCTTTTTGAGCAGTGAAAGAGATGATCTGACAACGCAAGTAAGCTTTCGTTGCCTCCCATATCGTTGTAATAGGGACTCCTAGGGAGCTGTTAGTATAAAAAAAGCAATCTGTTCAGACATATATGTAACAAAATTTTCATCCAAAAGCAGCAAACTACTAAAACGCCAAGGAGTTCTGGGTTTAACCTGATTTGGAAAATTCAGTTCTAATATAACAGGGGCATGATCAGATATAATTATGCTGTGATACATACAAGAACGAACAA
Source organism: Polyodon spathula (assembly GCF_017654505.1). Lineage (NCBI taxonomy): Eukaryota > Metazoa > Chordata > Actinopteri > Acipenseriformes > Polyodontidae > Polyodon > Polyodon spathula. Next base: position 4,995,263 of record NC_054566.1, on the reverse strand, counting down.
CTGACAGCAATTTATTATCCAGAAAAAACAATATCAATACATGAGTGTTTAGTGAACAGGAGAAAAAAAGGAGTACTGTATCAGAGACACTGTAGTCTGACAGAAAGGATTGATTGGTTAATGCAGTTTTAGAAAGTGAGGTAGATTTCGAGGATGAACGATCTAAAGCAGGATTCAAGCAACAGTTAAAATCCCCACTCAAAAGCAAGTGATGTGTATTTAAATCATATAAAATCCCTGTCATCCCAGTATGGGGCATAAATATTGACCAGAATCATAGGAGTACCATAAAGTCTGCCTACAATAACACCATAATGACCATTCCTCAGCAATAACTTCAGAAGCAAAAAATAGTATGTTCTTATGTACTAAGATTGCAGTACCTCTGGCACCATGAAATGTTGAATGATAGAGCTGCCCCACCCATTCCCTGCGCATGCAGAAGTGATCTGACATCCAAAAATGGGTTTCCTGCAAGAATGCAATGCCAGCATTTAAATGTTGGAGATGTGCTAGAACCTTATTTCGTTTCACTGGGTGATTAAGCCCTTTTACATTCCAACTTAGAAACTTGACACCTGTACCTCTGTTAGCAGATATCATAATAGCAAAAATACAAAATCAAACTATAGGATGTAAAAAACAAGATCAGGGAAAAGAGATCTATTGTGAACTTTAAATAGCATGGTATAGTTGTCTGATACCCAATAAAAAAAGAGAAAGAAGACAAAATAACTTAGATTAACCCCCCTGGTAGCAACTCCCCAAATGAGAAGCAAGCCCACCCAAACATTAAAGAATAACAAGAACTCATCAGGTAAACTCCCATTCACATGTGTTATACATACCTAAACCCACAAATACAAGTCAAGATATCACGACCAGTATTAAGCAGCCCAACTCAATCCACTTGAAGTATAAGGTCTTCAGGCTTAATTAAACTGCTGAATTAGATTTTAAAAAATAAATAAATAAACTGAAAGTCTATACAAATACCTTGGTAGCCCTTGTATAAGTTAGAAAAAAGAAAAAAGCAGAAATATAAAAATGGCCTACACGCACATACATACATATACACAGTATAAACAGGCTGACAGAAAAAAAAGAAAGAAAATATAAGAGGGTATCTGTATCTAAAAACATCTAAAAACAAAAATGCTAAAATGACTCAAGCTAGACAATCAGTATGTGAAGTTAACCAGTAACAGTTTAAAACATCCACAATGGTGCTAATAATGATTTAGAAATAAGTAAAGTATATTCTAAGAAGAAAAGTATACACATTCACCTAAGCAAAGATATCCAGTGATCTAATCAACTATTTTCACTGACGAAATAAGTAATGTACAGTGTATATAAAGACGCTTAAGAAACACAACTCGTCAAACTGCCACTAAAACCAGGGCTTAAAACCCCATTGAACAGTTCAGCATAGTCTACAAAACTTCATAACATATCGTTACTTAGCTGTGCTGCCTTCCAGGCAAGGGAGAATGTCATTATTATAGAAAGCTTCAGCCTCCTGTACTGAAGTAAAAATCAAATTCCGACCCTTAAAGACAATACGAAACCTGGCTGGATAGAGCAAGCTGAACTTAATTCCCTGTTTATATAGTATTGTCTTCTTGTCTTTAAAAATTGCATGGCTTCGGGTGACATCTGAGCTAAGGTCTGAAAAAATAAAGATCTTTTGCTCCCGAAAGGCTAGCGTACCCTGCTCCCTCGCCAGCCGGGGGACAAGCTCCTTTGTCTGATAGCGATGAAAGCGATTGATCACAGGTATGCACCTTAGGTGAGGCCTCGGCACCAGAGAACGATGTGCCAGCTCCGGAGCCGATCCTAGCACTCCACTCCCAAATAACTCCACAAAGAAATCAAACATAAACTTAATAAGTTGCAAACCTTCAATCCCCCCTGGCAGACTGATGATTCGGAGATTCTGATGGTTACTACGATTTTCCAGATCCAACAACTTCTCCTTAATCACCTTTTGTCAACAGCAAGGGAAACACAAGAGGCCTTCAACTCACAAACTCGATCCTCGGTGTCATCAGCCAAATGCTCGAGGCTATCAATGCAGTGCTCATTGGAGGTAACTGTGGTCTGGATGGCATCGATAGACGCTTTAAAAGAAGCAAAGGAGTTCTGAAACTCTTCAGTAAGATCAGTGATAAGGGCTTCGCAGCGCTTTTCTAGGTAGGAGACGACGGCAGACATAGAAACTGGCTACGGCTCAGCCGGGTCAGCAGGCCCCTTGGTAGCGGAATCGAGAGGTGAAGAGTCTGTCGTCCCACATTTAGGTTTATTTAGCTTTGACATTGTATGGCAGGTGTACAAATATGTTACAAAAATCAACACAGTGAAAATATATACGTATTAAAGAATGGGTTTGATAAGTAAATTTATAATAGTTTGTGGGAGCGACCCTCACACGTGTCTACTCCATCTAGCGCTCAACCGGAAGTCCACAAAATGCACAATTTTAAATGAAGTTTACAAATTATACACAAAATAGATATTTTCATTAGTTTTTATTTAATTTCCATTTGGCTGCTGCTCACAGATGACAGAGCCATTTCGCTGTACGCTAGTAGTTTCCATAACAGCAAATTATGCTTCCATTAATTTTTTTTGATCCTGTTAACGTGTATTTTATTAACGAGTTCCCCTTAGTTAGTCGTTGAGACAGGAAGTGATGTTCGTGACCTGTGACAATTACACTTTAACAAGAAATGCATTAACAACCTTATCAACTCAATTTCAAGGCATTAACGGATTGATTTAATTAACACATTTTGTTTGAAAATCACTTTCCACCAAAGCTCCATGTACCACAAGTTTGATACAATAACATTGGTGTTTGAAAAGCCTACCCGCAGTATCCAGATATACCTGTCAGCTCTACACATGGGACTAATGACTTGAAACAGGCACACAAGAGCAATGTCAGCAATCCATTCCGACAAAAAACCTACTTTTAATGCAAAATACAGTAATTGAATCAACCCACTGTGCTGGGTTCAATAACCCTGACTGCTGTGTGGTATAAAACCGATTCTTTATCGTAGAATCCTGAAGAGTACTGGGCTCTATTCACAAAAATAGTATAATTTCATGAATTAAATAACATTTGACACTTGTTTATTAACAGAAGCCAACAAATGATTTTTGCATTAATACCAAATAGAAAGGGCTTGCATTTCCTTTAATTTGATTGGTCAATATTAGGTCCCTAATTTCTGGTAAAGGACATTGAATGTTTTCATACTATGTTTAATCTCTGTTCCAAATCAATCTGCTGGAAAATACATAAATACAGTATTCATTTATGTATTTTATGTGTTTTCCGCTTGTGAAAAAAAATCTCGTGTTCTTGTATACGCCTCTTGAATGTTATAAACTGAGTCTGCTTCTTCGCTGTCCTACAGGTTCAATCTAGCTATTTAAATTTAGTACAGCAAATAAAGTAAGAATTAGTGTTTGTTGTCAGCAGCAATACAGTACCCACAATAGCAATGGTAACTGGTTTGAATGACAAGTGGTAGAACTCAAACAACTGGATACAGACTGATTAGTGTCAGCACCTTTAATACTACATATCATAACAACAGCAGAAATAGTGCTGCATAAAATCACTGAAAAAAATAATAGAAAAATTTGAAATGTTATTTATTTTAACATAAGAACTTTCTAATAGCAATAGAACCCTCGTAAGTGGGCTTTACCATCTGGTAAGGCCCTACTTGTTATGTTAATGGAACGAAGCGGGTCTTACCAGACAGGTTTGGGTTCTATTGGTTTAATAATATGATTTCAAAGAAAAAAGAAAAATCCCAAGTAAAGCCACTGTGAATAGGCAGGTAATCATCATGACACCAACATTTGTGTGTGCTGTGTAAGGGACCAAAACAAAGAAAAAATTATTCTCCAGCTGCTTTGTTGTCATAACCCTCCAATGATCCAGTAAGTGTAGGTTCTGTTGACTTACTTGTAGAGGCTGTCTGGTTCCAGACACTTAAAGACTACAGAGTAGATGATCAAATGGGAGAAGTCTGCGTGTCGCTTCCCTGCCACCACACAGGAGGACCCTAGACCAGACAGTAAATCATCTGCAAAGCTCAGCACCTCCCCTGGATAGATAAAGAAAGACAGAGAAGAACATAAGCAAAGGAGAAATTCAAGGGAAGCGATTGCTCTAGAACCTCAAAATAAAAATAACCATTTGAGAAATCTCCAACATACATGACTCTAAATAAAAAAAAAAGGAAGAACAAATATCTGCAATTAACACACAATAATAAACAGCGAAGAGGCTTGTTGCTACTGTACGCGCTAGGAGGGATGGTAATATTTATTGCCTTGTTGAGCATAAAAATCTGCTGAAAAACTTTCAAATCAAGCCACTTCTGCAACAAATCCTGCCTCTACTTGTGAAAGACACAAGTTACAAAAAAGGGTCATCCCTGTAAAAAAAAAAAATAATATGAAACCCCCTCCCCCCAAAAAAAACACTTGGGGCAAATTTGGGCCCTCATTTTAACTGCAGTAGCAACTATTAGCAACATAAATAAAAAAATATATAAAGTTTATATAAAAATATATAAAGTTTGCTTTATACTCGGCCTCTTCAACAATGAGAGCAACAAGAACAAGAACACTGTTTCTCCAAATCTATCCATGGATAATAAAATAGTGTGGGGTCCCTGGCGGCCATGCATCAGTGGAAGGTTCGGCTGCAGGTTTGGTGAGAGGCCATAAACACAGGGAAGAAATCCAACTTAAGACTTTATTATTTCTCATGAGTTATGCATAACTCGGTTCCCTACTGTAGCATTTTTAGTCCTGTACACATACAGGCATTAAGCATATCGATAACGAAAAGGAGGTACAGAGAAAGACAATGCACAACCTCCATTTATACTGAACGTGACCTTTAGTATCTCACGCAAGACACTGTCATGTTTTAAAGGTACAGCATAATAACATAATCATCACATACTTCAAAAACAGCACTTTCTATATATCCCATCCATTCCCCATAGAGCTTGTTTAAAGTACAAATGAGCCAAATCAAGTCACTGGAATGCAGACAGCTCCTGGGATTCATTGATATCTTATTTAACTTCTGAATGATTTATAATTAGGGCCATGGAAAATTCATACTCATACTTCATGTTCATACAATAATTAAACAGACTGTGTTGTATTTTGAGTAACATTATGCTGGCTTCGCTATCCTTTTAATGACAGCCTGGCTTACTTTTGTGTGGTTAGCAGCGTTGTGATGCAGTGTATCTACTAAGTAAGCTGTAAGTTCCCTTGAATTAGCAGTAGTAATGCACTGTGGGATAAAAATAATATACAAAACACAGCTGTCTTGATCATAAGTGGCCTCGTCACACACAACGCAAACAGACTCAGAATCTTTAAATTCCCCTTTTAAAAATTCTTCATGTGCTGCATACACTTTAGGGAGATACTCTCCTCTGAGTCTGTCACTGTTCGGCAGGGCTCTATGATGTTTTTTAACTACTTTTTGTAGTTAAAAAACATAATAGTTTTTCATTGTCCAGCTGTTGTATCGGTATGTTTGGTGCAATGAAGTCTTCCACTAATTCAAACGTGTTGACATTACGTGCTTTTCTACTATCTGTGCTCTTTTTAAACAGCCCCGTGATTGTGACCTGCTTGTTTGGTAATTATCCAGCCTGAACTGCTAGTTTGAGCTTTTTGTTTTTATGTACTGCGCTGTCTAGATGCTTGTCAATAGTACCTTTTCTTAGATGATCCAAAGACACATTACATGTTGAGCAAAACAAAATCCCACCATCTGAGTGCAACGTCCCCTTTTTGTAGCTCTGAGCGCGATGTTCTGCTGAGATGAATTTCGTTTTTTTTTTTATTATCAGCTGTCTTCATTTGTATTGTTAATTATACACTGTAAGCTAATACATCTGCACAATGTAAACAACGGTTTTAAAACTCCTGCTTCTGAATTACATGTTATGTCATTGTACAGTATGAGGAATTCCTCCAATCATAAAGCCAGTATTTGTTTGACCCAGTTCTCATAGTAACAAAAATAATGCCAGACAGCTGCTGCCACAGAGAGTTGTTTCTACCAAGATCTATAATGCCTACACTAGAAGTAAAGGCTCTCTTTAGAACCTTGCTTTGCCACTGTGGGGAGACCTTTTTAGGTGCTTCTAAGAACATTTTTTTACATTGATTCTATATTCTCTATTTGCAGACTTTCTATTTTGTCATATAAAGCTATGAAACATTTATTGAAAATTGGAATTTGCAAAACAATACAGTACCGGTATTATAAACTGTAATTTACAAACTGACTTGATCAGAAGGGTTCAAAAACGTCTGACTACAGAAAATTACCATCTGCTTTTCAGAGTGCTTAAAATAATCATGCAAATACGATGCCCAAAATTACTGGCAGCTTTAATAAATTAGATGGAATATTTAATAGACCTCATTTGCAAAATACCCTCCCAATTTTAACAGTTTCATTCAGAAATGCCCCAGAATTACATATGCACATACAGAAAAACAAACTGTTTTCTTGATCTTTTTACAGCATTTTGCATTAGTTAATTTTCAGGAACCCTTTATGAGAGTGATAGATGATGGAGAATTGTTTATTGTGAAATATGAACACCTAAAATTGTAAACTGAGGTGTCTCATACTGTTTTTAAACTAACAAATGCTTTACTGAGAATGCAAATGATCTTCTTGTAGTCTTCCATATAAAATAAATTCTGCCATGTACATCAAGTAAAAAACATTGCAGCAACTGTTCCATATGTTGACCCAAGTCCACAGCTGTGATACTGCAATAGGAGTACATATTACTGGTAGTAAGGTATGGAAAGCTATCTTGGAGGCACTTTCTGGGTGGGATTAGCACCAGAATAGTACTGTAAAACCCCCTAACTAAACAACAATCACATTGTATCCTCATCCCAAACTCTTCCACTGTGTGCTGTATTTGCTGTTAGAGTATTATCCTTGTTCAAATGTCCCAAAGAATGTGTTTATTACCAAAGCTGTCTTTTCTGTAACAAGAACATGATGTTCGTTGAACAAACAATGAATTGGGTGACTAGTACTAGAGCTGATGAGACAGCGGTGTCACAAAGTTGCCAAAACATTTTGTTCCAAGACTGGCTACTTCTTTGTTCCTTCTTTGTCCATTTCATTTAATTTCAATAGAACAAGTAACAACAAGAATATGTAGGAGTTTGTAGTGGTATAGTCTTTAGCAATATGCCACCAAGTAAAAGTTCAGTACCTGATACAGAGTGAAGATAGAAGAAGCCCAACACTGACAGAGGTCAGCGGGTCAAAATGGATAAAACCAAGAGAATCTGGCTCATTGCAAAAACACACGTCATAAGAATGATGTCTGAGGAGTGATCAGGGCAGTCAATGCCAGGGTTCGAAGGAGTAAATGCCACAGTGCTAGAATCAGGAGCTAGGCAAAAGGCAACTTGATAACAGGTGCAGATACACGAAGTAAAGAAAAAGTAGCCCTGCAAGGATAAGAAGATATTGAAATGCTGATTGTAGTGAAGGAGGAAACTGACAAGAGAAGTTTCAGCAGTGGATACACCTTGGATCTGCTTATCACCAGGAGTCTTGGTATTTCCAATCAATCTCTCTCTCTGACCATTTCTTAATCCCAGCCAATATATAATCTTACCACACTTTCAGCTACTATTGATACCACTTAAGTCTGCCTGCCGCAAGTCTTAGCACAGATGGAGGTCGTCTGGACTAACAGTTCACAGAGAGGTTTGGTCCGACACCTCAGTAGCTACAGGGATGCACTCGCTGCTGCCAGTGTGAATTACTTCTCAGATATCATACCTATGGGACACGGTAAACCAAATATTTTCTTCAAAACCATTGATCAAATCCTGCATCCAGCCATTGATAAATCCACCTCCAATTGTTGTTCACCCTCCTCTCTTACCTGCCATGATTTGCGCCCTCTTTCTTTCAAAACAAAATCGACACCATTTATTCTATGTTCTCCTGCCACAAACCCAGGATAGTACTTGACCACCTTGACTCCTCAAGTGCCCCTCCTGCACTCTCTTCCTTCTTTCCTCTCTCCATTACAGATGTCTCCACCCTACTGTTGAAATTAACTACTGTGATGTGCCCCCTGGACCCCTGGCCAACAAATCTTGTCCGTCTCTGTGCTTCTGACCTTGCTCCTTCCTGTATACACACTCTCAACCTGTCCCTGGATTCAGGCCTGGTTCTTGCTGCCCTCAAGACTGCCCGAATAATGCCAGTGCTCAAAAAACCCTCCCTTGACCCGGCTGTCTTATTTAACTTCTATCCAATATCCAATCTTCCATATCCTTTTCCATTTCCTTTTCTCTCTAAAACTCTTGAAAGGGCTGTAACCAGCCAGCTGATGAAACATCTCACAGAAAACATTCTGCTTGAATCTCTGCAGTGTGGCTTCCAGTCACATCACAGTACCAAAACTGCTCTGCCCCGAATTGTAAATAATCTTCTGCTTAATGCTGATGCTGATGCTCCCTCTGTCATTGTCCTCCTTGACCTAACTGCTGCTTTTGACACCATAGATCATAGCATTCTTTTTGACTGCCTTCAGAAGTATGTTGGGATCTCTGGAACCTATCTCTCCTGGCTGTCTTCTTCCTTACATGGACGCATGCAGTCTGTTTTCTATGCTTCTCTTGGGTCATCTCATCTGCCAACATAGCCTCATGTTTCACTCCTATGCAGATGACACCCAGCTCTACCTAAAACTAGATCCTGGATGTCCCTCTGCCATGGTTCGGCTCTCAGCTTGCATCCAAGACATCGAGGCCTGGATGTCTGCCAATTTTCTTCAACTCAACGTTAAGAAATCTGAACTATTTCTAGTAGGATCGAAAACTCAACTCAAGAATCTCAATATTGCTTCCTTGAACCTTGGAAACTGTCTGCTACAGCCTTCCCCCACTGTACAAAGCCTTGGTGATAGGAACCTCTCCTTTGAAAATCTCCTCTGTAGTCAAATCCTCCGTCTAGCACCTCCGAAACATCTCAAAGTTCCTCCCTACCTTTCCCTCCTAGATGCATCTCCTCTCAACTCGACTACTGTACTACTCTCTCTATGCTGGTCTTCCATCACGCGCCATAAACAAATTGCAGCTGGTTCAAAATGCCGCTGCTAGGATCCTTACCAGATGTAAAAAACATGATCACATTACCTCTTGCCCAGCTTGTCTTGCCCAGCTTCACTGGCTACCTGTAAAGTTCAGGATTACTTTCAAAATTCTCCTGCTTGCCTACAAGACCCTTCATCACACAGGTCCAGAGTATCTCTCCAACCTGCTGACCCCTGCCTGCAAGCTGAGGTCCTCTGACTCTGCCCTGCTTGTTATACCCAAACAAAAGTGCACCACACTCAAGAGAGCACTTTTTTAACTTCATGGCTCCGACTCTCTGGCACTGTCTCGCAGCTGTAGTGCATGTAGCTCCCACAGTCGCTCTCTTCAAATGAACTCTCAAGACCCACTTGTTCTCTCTTGTTTTCAATGCTCTTTAAGACTGATATGTGTTATTAGCTTTTGTCTAAATTGCTATTTCAGGTTGTTCACTCCAGAATGTTTAGAATTCACATCCTAGCCTTGTATTTAATGTAATATGCATGTATTTAATGTATTTGCATTTTTTTTTACTGTTTGTATTTAATGTGCTATGCCTTGTATTTCACTGTATTTATTGCATTATGCATTGTTCCTCACTATCTTGTAAAGCGCTTTGTGATGGTCTACTACGAAAGACGCTATATCAAATAAAGATTGATTGACTGAAGCACCCCCACAAGGTGAAGTATGTCAATCAGATGAACACTCAATACAGTACAGTCAGTTTTTCAGAAACGTCATGGAAGGTTTTTACACATAGTTTGTTTATTGTGGCGTCTGTGCTGTGTGCCTCTTGTGCCATTGCTTGGTATGTATTTATTAATTCTGCAGCTTTATTATGTTTGATGGACTCTCACTTCACGGCTTTCAAACCACTGAATCAGATCCACCAATCCCTTGGCATGCGTCGCAATTAGGGAGAGTCGAGATTTTAAACTTTGCAAATCTTTAAGCAATTTCTGGAGGTCCTTTAATACTACAGTGTTTGGTGAAATGTGCATTTCCTCTGCCAAGAAGCCTGTGTAAAAAGGGATGTATTTGGAACTCTGTTCAGCAGCAGAATACCCAGTGCCCCATCATGTTATGCATGGCTCAGGTGGCAACTTTATGGGTAAAGTACAGCCTTCTTGTTGGATTGCTTCTGTCAGGTGGTCTTTAAAACATAGCTTTATGCTTGGGCACCTCTTCTTCCACTGGTACTGAAAAAAAGCATTTATTGGCTGAAAGCAGATGAGCTCGTATCAACATGTACTTTACTTTGGTGGTCAGCATTTCTTTGGAACAGTCCATTGAAACCAATCTATTTGTTTTTACAACACACTATTGGATGGTTTAGAGGAGATTAAGGGCATGTTTGCTTGCTTTTTTCATTACAATCTAACCACATAGTCTTTTTTAATCCTCACATAGCTGCAATCTGACCATGTCACTCGCTGGAGGATTCAGCAGTTCATCAATTTATCAGTTTATATGTATTTTAAATATTTGTATATTTCTGAGTTAACACAAAAAAAAAAAAAAGGCGAAGTAGCAAATTATTCTCAAGAAAGTAAAACGGGTAGTGTGTTAACAAAGCTAACACAGATGTAACTACAATTTCATCTCATACAAACCTGCCTTTAGATTGAAACAACGCCAGTGATTGGGTGTGAGGAGGCAATGAGGCCAGGCAGCTCCCATATTAGGAGCCACAGTGTATCTTAATGGTGTGAAAGGATAAACGCAGGCTTGGTGTTATAATGGGATCCCAGTGGGTTTTGCCACTCTAACTGAAAGCGAGCCCAGGCCCTCGAAGCTGGAGTGCACAGTACATCTTTACAATGAAACAGGTAGCGTTTTGCACTCTCTTACATCTCTACATACTTGTTTAAACATCAGCAAATATATGTTTATGTGGCTTTGTTAAAGTGACTCTTGTGAGTTGTTAACACTGGTATTACAGCCCAATTCTATCACTCTTCCCTGCATGCTGACTGTTCAGACTTTCCATCAAACTATATACAGTCCCTGCAGTTTACTGGCCATCATACAATGTAAATGGAGTGAGACTTGTTGTAATAGCATTACGTGCATATGCTTTGCCAACTACCAACCCCCCAATTAAGAAAATACTATAAAAAAATCTACAAGGAATGGTTTTATTTTATTGCTTATTTGAACTGTTCCACAATGCTGCCCATCAATGGGTCTACAACAGTGAGACTGATTCTGTTTTTAATCAACTCAATTCAACAGTCCAGGCATGTATTCTTAATTGGCTAGCTCTCGGTGATACAGGTTGCTTTGGATTAAAAGTGAAGGGTTCCTCAAAAGAAATAAATCACTTCTATGGACTGAGTCACTTTAGAAGCCATATGTCAATGTGCTAATATAAGTAATTAGAAGTGAACATTTATTTTGAGAGATCATTCAAAAATATAATCGTCTGGCAGAACAGATGGTGCTTATTAAGTACTTTTTGTCAACCCCACCGGCTTGATTTTTTGACCTTGTAAAGGTTTGTGTTAGGAGGTGAAAGCACAATTAAAAACAACAAACTATATGGACATCATTTAGATATTTTATTTAACACTATGTTACCAAATAAACCACAAAATGATATTGCTTAAATCTACTGGAAGCCATAATAAACTGACAAAATGGAAACATTTGACATTTTAAAATGTCACATGAAATACTGTACCTCTTTGAATTGCTGTATGGTTCCCCAGGCCCTAATAAGTTTACTTTACCTAACGTAACATTAGATTCTCTAGGGTTAGTGCTAATCATGGTCTGTGAAACCAGCCATAATGTATGTGTTTAAAGTTATGGTTGATTAACACATTAAGACATTGCGAGATCCACTCAACAATACAACATCTTCTTCCAATATCCAATATCCCTTTGCGATGGTATAATTCCGGTCGTGCATGTGTGCTTTATATATGTGATAGAAAGGGTTAGAAAGCTTATCGACTGCGATGGGCATCCAAAGTTTCTGTAGTGGAACTGAATCAGAATCAAAACATTGATTTGACATAATATGATTGCAGTTTACCTTACAAAAGACCATTATAATTCTTCACTAAGTCCACAGATCAAAAAGTGTGCTTTAACAGAGAAACCCTTCCAGATGTTACAGTACCTATGACAAAAGAGAACAGCTGCCTCAGGCAAACTCCCACACCATTCCCCCCAGCGGATATGTACTTCTCGCAGGGCGTCTCACTCTTTTGTTTTCCTTCCTTTTTTACTAGCGCAAGTCGCAAGTGGCTTAGTTTGCTAAGGAATTGGACATATGGTAAAGAGGTCCAGGCCTCAGTGGGGTACAGGCAAGTTCACAAAAAATGCACAAATTAAAGAAAGAATTGACCCTGTCCAACACTGTTGTTGAAACTTATGTTCAAAGTTCTTGATAGCAACAAAAAAAAGGAAAGAAGAGGGCCTTGACAGATGGACTGTGTTGAACAGAGCTAATCAGACTGATGTCTGTCATTTATTGAAGCCAGTTCAATTGTTTTGCGGCCAGCATTACTCAACTCAGATTAGAGCCCGCTTCCCTTTTATACAGCTTTTCCCTTTAGCAATCCCTTTATTTTGTCTTTCAGAGAAAAAGGAAGAAACAATTTCATATGCTTTCCGACGATCTTTTTCTATGCCGCTGTAAACATATTGCCTGGAAGGGAAGCTTGGCTTTTCCAGAGCTTGTTATCCATCACCCACCTATCAGTACCCATGGTATGTATTTCAGTTCTGTAAAATATGTTCAAACTAGTCTAAGCTACTGTCACAAAGATGGCCGCAGTGGGTGACGACAGACCAGAAACAGGAACTGACTCAGAACACAGGTTTTGGAATGGTGAAGGCGCTGATGCGCAGTTTAATAATTAAACAGACAGAAAATAAAAGGTTTGTAACAAAAACAGCACACGGCACGTGAGGCCAAAATAAATAGACAAACAAAACGAATAGACACTGACAAAAACAGGGTGGACGAACGTTACACAAAACAATTGATATTTATAATTGCGCTTCTCTCTCTCTCTCTCCCCCGTTCTCCACTCCCGAACACACAACCCCGAGTATTTGAAAACATGTTGCTTTTATGCAGCTGTACTGTGACTCAACTGCTAATCAATCATTCAATTGGAGTCGTGGTACTACTGCATGTGAGTTAATAAAGTGCAATTCCCCGTGCTCACATATTACATTTTACTAAAATACAAATATACATTTTAAACACTTGTGTTACACAGACCCGTTTATATCCTGTGTACCAATGACTATACACCAACATTTAACACACCAGACGCAACATATAACCGAAAATACACACAGTGGCGGGAACTTCGTCACATACCCCCCCCCGTGCAAAGCACACATGGCCTCAATGACCACCTCCCCTCTTAAAATCCCAAAAGTCTCATTCAAACTCATGGGCCAAGAACAGGGACTTTAAGGGGTTGATGGGCGGCAATGTTGCCAGTAGCCAGGCTGCTACTGGCCATGCTGTCAGCAAATGTGCTGACAGTGGGGCGAATCTCTCCTTCCGCTGTACTACTGGCAGCGGAAATGTTGCCAATGGTGCAGCTGTCAGCAGACATGCTGAAAGCTCCCAGACTGACTCCTTCAGCCGGGGCAAGTCCAGCAGCGGAAAAACTGCTGGGGTTGGTGGTTTCCAGACCTCCCCCAAGATCTCCTGCAGCGAAACTGCTGCGGGGGAAGGTGGTCTCCTGACCTCTTCCCCCATTATAGCCGGCAGCTCCCTCTGGGGGGACTCCAGCCCCCAGAACTCCTGCATCGAAACTGCTGTGGTCTCCTGACCTCTCCCCCCTTTTTCATAGCTAGCAGCTCCCTCTGGTGGGGCTCTGGCCACACTGACCCCTGCAGCCAAGCAGAGCTGACTGCAACCCCAGGCAATGAGGAGCAACAGGCAGCCCCAGGCGATGAGGAGTGACAGGCAGGCATCCTTGGGCGAAGCGCGGCAGACATCCTTGGGCGAAGTGTGGCAGGCATCCTTGGGCGAAACAAGGCAGGCATCCTTGGGCAAAGTGAGGCAGGGAGTCAGGACAAGCTGGGGTGCGGGTGTTGGCCCTCTTCTCGGCCACTGCGGCCGGTCGGTTTTTCCCCATGCTTCCCTCAGCAGCCTATGCAAGGGCTGCTGAGGACCGCCAGCATCTAGTCCTGGTCCTTCTGGTGAAGGGAGAGGCAGCTCCAGCTCCTCTCCTCGTGATGGTGGGGGAAGTGATACCAGCAGGCATTCACCCTCTGCTGGTTGGGGAAGTGATACCAGAAGGCATTCATCCTCTGCTGGTGGGGGAAGTGATACCAGCAGGTATTCACCCTCTGCTGGTGTAAAGGGACCCAGCAGGCATTCACCCTCTGCTGGTTGGGGAAGTGATACCAGAAGGCATTCATCCTCTGCTGGTGGGGGAAGTGATACCAGCAGGTATTCACCCTCTGCTGGTGGAAAAGGACCCTGCAGACATTCACCCTCTGCTGGTGGACAGGGACCCAGCAGGCATTCACCCTCTGCTGGTGGAAAGGGACCCAGCAGGCATTCACCCTCTGCTGGTGGACAGGGACCCAGCAGGCATTCACCCTCTGCTGGTGGAGGAGGCAGAGGCAGCTCCTGATGCTCTGCTCCTGGCAGTGGAGGTGGTGGAGGCAGAGGCAGCTCCTGCTGCTCTGCTCCTGCCAGTGGAGGTGGTGGAGGAAGAGGCAGCTCCTGCTGCTCTGCTCCTGCTGGTGAAGGTGGCTGAGGCGTGTAGTCTCCTGGCGACGGAGGTAGGAGCGGCCTGTTGTCTCCTGGTGGCGGAGGTGGGAGTGGCGTGGTGGGAGAGGATTGTATTCACATATCTCTGGTGATCCTAATCCTTTAGTAAGCTCTTTATTTCAAAATTCTTAAACCTCAAACATATGCCATCACCAGTTTGTTTTAATTGTGTTTTGTTTAACATTTAGACTGTAACCACATACATATACATTAACCAAATGTTCATTTTAGTTTAGGTTGCATTACTGTTTATTCAAGTGGGAATTGCTGTAACTAAATCTATTGAATATTTTACTTTTATGCAAACATAACAGACATGTTTCAACTATATTCATTCAAAACAAAACATGCATTATACATAGGCTTGCTACTTTTTTATATTAATCGGTAACACTCGTTAAACGTCGAATTCCCAAAAAATAAGAGTTGGACTGAAATAAATTTATAGGATCAACGTTGGTAAAACCACTCGCTATTTTTTTATTTTCTTACCAAAAATAACAATTTAGAAATCATCTATAGTTTGTTTAGTTTTTATAAAATGGATTGGATAATTTAAATGTTGTGATTGGCTGAACAAGATCACATGACCATGCAGTAATAATTGTCTTACCGCACAGCTATGACATCATAGACCAACTTACTTACCTGGCCTATTAATTATACAATTATCTAAACAGTGTTGATGTAGGTAAAAATGTCAACATACAACTGAAATATCATTTAAATCACTAAACAATCTGTTTTTTTTTTTTATCTTTGTCACTAAGAATTACAGAAAGACAGCAGTAGTCAGACAACAGAACAAAGAAAATTGTGAGGCAACCAGTAGCAGTAACACTATTCAAAAGCCATCTGAGAAATCACCACACACGTCTCACTCAGCTTGTAATATACTCGAAAAAATGTACTATAAATGACAATGTTCAATGTAATGTTTATGGCAAATAAAAAAAGTACAAAATATATGTTACAATCAAATAATCTTCAGGGACTTTTTTCTCAGTGGAGGGATACATAATGTATTTCTTATTTTTTTCCTTAAAAAATCCAGTTTGTGTAATCATTATTTTTTTTTAAAGTAGCCGTTTTATAAGGGAAATAACCCACGACAGGATGTGCGGTAAAACAATTCTTACTGCACTTCCTGGGTGGTTGAATAATTGTCTTACCGCACACCCTGTCGTGGGTTATTTCTTACTAATACTTCTTGTAAGTCTCGTCTCTGTTCCATTCTGAATGGCTAGGGGTCGCTGTCAAACATCTCAGTGATCTATTAGTATAGTTTCACTGTCACTGTCATTTCATCCAGTTCTGACAGATCTCGTTGACTGAAGCAGCACCAGAATGCTCTCATTTGTTTAAATGCCTGTCAATCATCAAGACATGTACGAACTGTACACTTATTTGCCAGCTCAAGCGCCTGTCATTCAAAGAGCCTACTTTTGAAATTAGCGGGTTAAGGTGTAAGTAGGCTTTTGCTAGGTATACGGTGACAGTTACTAGTTTGATTTGAAAATGAGGCGCAAGAGGAAGAGTATTGGGCACAATCCCCTGACAGACATCTCTGCGGCAGGACAAAGTGGGCCCGTCTGCCGTACCTTCAACTGAACCCTGCTGTGCTGAAGAATAAGTGCGAGTTAGTTCTGTTCAACTATCTAATGCTTTGTTCTGTGTATATTATTTTTACTTGTAAATGTATGCTATAGAAGTCTGTGTAATATACTTTTATATGTTGCGTTTTCTATGGTTTATTTGAGACATTTTTTTAATTTGTGTTTGATCTTTATCTTTATAAGGTATAGCTGTGCTGTGACCAAACATTATTTCAATTAGAATGCTGGTAACCACGGTTTTGTTCCATGTTGAATATGATAAAGGGGCTTCACTAAATTAGACTTTTCTCTATTGCATAAAAAGTCTGTTTTTTGGGGTTTTAATTAATGCATAAAAGTCGATTTCACCCATTCTCTACTTGAATTGAAAAATAAAGATGAAAAAAAAACAGTAAAATCTGTCTAAAATAAACGTTGATATTAATCGTCGATTTGGCAAAAAAAAATCGAAGAGTAGCAAGCATAATTATACATTTCATTGGTTGGGAAAAATGTGGCAGACAAGAAGTATATGTGTGCACAGATAAAAACACAAAGACAGCCATCTTATCATTCCCCATTTTCATTTCTAAGCACGGGTTTGGCACATAGGTATTTATTACAGTGGAATAAACATAAGAAATTAAATTCAGATCAAAAACAGAGGAAACAAAACAAACAAAATATTAAAAACATTGTATTTCATTCCAGTCTGCCAATCAAGTGCACCTGTAAACAGGCATCAAGATGTTCAGCTGAGTAATGTTATGAATATCAGCGTGCTTCAATGTATTTCACTGTAATGTAGAGTTCCTCTGATTATCAAGATACTTCAGCAAAAATATTGAAACAGATTCAATATCTGATCTTGGAAAGCAACTGATTACACAGGGTACAGGTCTAGTATGTAAGTTTGTACAGGGTTTTCACAAAAAGCAATAGCCAAGTTTCTCTATAAACTCCTTTAACTATTTATATATTTGAACAGCAAACCACCTAAGTCTGTATAGTTTGTTGAGAACCTACGGAAATGCTTTTGAACAATCAGCCTTCAGATAAAAATAATAATAATAATAATAATAATAATAATAATAATAATAATAATAATAATAATAATAATAATAATAATAATAAATCTTTATTTTATAAAGCGTCTAAATGCACACATCTCAAAGCGCTGTATAAACACACCAAAAACTTAGAACCATATATACATACAGCATATTAAGAGTATATGTAATATAAAAAGAAATTACACAAATCAAAAGCCAAATCATGATAAGAATGCCTGAATGTAAAAGTGTGTCTTTAGCTGTTTTTTTAAAAGCATCAACAGTCTTAACATCCCTGATAGATTGAGGAAGGTCGTTCTAAACTTTGGGCGCATAGCAGCAAAAAGCGAAGCTTGGTTTTGGGTATTGCCAATAAACCTGAGGGTGAAGAGCGTAGATTACGTATGGGTTTATAATGTGTAAGCAATTCAGCAGTGCAACAGGGAGCTAAACTGTTCAGAGCCTTATAGCTCTCAACCGGCAACCAGTGCAAAGAAGCAAGAACAGATGTAATATGGGCATCCAGTTCAGTGACAGTTAAAATGCGAGCTGTGGAGTTCTAAATATATTGTAGCCTGCTAATAGCAGCCTTGGAGACACCTGATGGTTTAATAGATCAATTAAAAAAAATATTCAGTGAAAAAAGGCACTTTACAGAGCATTAAAAAAGGACCAAAAAGAAAGTACGCAGAAAGAGTACACAGAACTGCAAACGCAAGTCAAAAAGGAAGTTAGAAAGGCCAAGAGAGAAATAGAAATGAACATTGCTAAGGGAGCTAAAACCAATTCCAAAATGTTTTTCCAATATTACAACAGCAAGCGGACATTCAAAGAGGAGATTAAATGTTTAAGAGATACAAATGGCAAAATTGTAGATGAAGAAAAAAAAATAGCAAATATGTTAAATGATTACTTTTCACAAGTTTTTACAAAGGAAGATACTGACAACATGCCCCACATGTCATCCAGTTCCTATCCAGTTTTAAATAACTTTAGCATAACTGAGGCAGAAGTGTTAAAGGGACTAGGAGCTCTTAAAATAAACAAATCCTCCCAGTAGTACTCAAAGAAATGAAAGAAGTAATTTACAAACCGCTAACCAAGATCATGCAGCAGTCTCTTGACACAGGGGTGGTACCGACAGACTGGAAAATTGCAAACGTAATACCGATCCACAAAAAGGGAAACAAAACTGAACCAGGTAACTACAGACCAGTAAGCCTGACTTCTATTATATGCAAACTTATGGAAACTATAATAAGATCCAAAATGGAAAATTACCTATATGGTAACAGGGTCCTGGGAGACAGTCAACATGGTTTTAGGAAAGGGAGATCGTGTCTAACTAACTTGCTTGATTTTTTTGAGGATGCAACATCGATAATGGATAATTGCAAAGCATATGACATGGTTTATTTAGATTTCCAGAAAGCTTTTGACAAAGTCCCGCACAAAAGATTAATTCTCAAACTGAACACAGTTGGGATTCAAGGAAACACATGTACATGGATTAGGGAGTGGTTAACATGTAGAAAACAGAAAGTACTGATTAGAGGAAAAACCTCAGAATGGAGTGTGGTAACCAGTGGTGTACCACAGGGATCAGTATTAGGTCCTCTGCTATTCCTAATCTACATTAATGATTTAGATTCTGGTATAGTAAGCAAACTTGTTAAATTTGCAGACGACACAAAAGTAGGAGGAGTGGCAAACACTGTTGCAGCAGCAAAGGTCATTCAAAATGATCTAGACAAGATTCAGAACTGGGCAGACACATGGCAAATGACATTTAAAAGAGAAAAGTGTAAGGTACTGCACGCAGGAAATAAAAATGTACATTATAAATATCATATGGGAGATATTGAAATTGGAGAAGGAATCTATGAAAAAGACCTAGGAGTTTTTGTTGACTCAGAAATGTCTTCATCTAGACAATGTGGGGAAGCTATAAAAAAGGCTAACAAGATGCTCGGATACATTGTGAAAAGTGTTGAATTGAAATCAAGGGTAGTAATGTTAAAACTGTACAATGCACTAGTAAGACCTCATCTTGAATATTGTGTGCATTTCTGGTCACCTCGATATAAAAAAGATATTGCTGCTCTAGAAAGAGTGCAAAGAAGAGCGACCAGAATTATTCCGGGCTTAAAAGGCATGTCATATGCAGACAGGCTAAAAGAATTGAATCTGTTCAGTCTTGAACAAAGAAGACTATGTCGTGACCTAATTCAAGCATTCAAAATTCTAAAAGGTATTGACAGTGTCGACCCAAGGGACTTTTTCAGCCTGAAAAAAGAAACAAGGACCAGGGGTCACAAATGGAGATTAGACAAAGGGGCATTCAGAACAGAAAATAGGAGACACTTTTTTACACAGAGAATTGTGAGGGTCTGGAATCAACTCCCCAGTAATGTTGTTGAAGCTGACACCCTGGGATCCTTCAAGAAGCTGCTTGATGAGATTTTGGGATCAATAAGCTACTAACAACCAAACGAGCAAGATGGGCCGAATGGCCTCCTCTCGTTTGTAAACTTTCTTATGTTCTTATGTTCTTATGTTCTTAACAATGCGTTGCAATATTCAAGCCGGGAAGAAATGAAAGCATGAACTAGCCTTTCTGCATCAGGCACAGACAACATAGGGCACAGACGGGCAACGTTACGAAGGTGAAAAAAGGACACCTCGATAATATTGCGGATATGTGACTCGAAAGTAAGGCTAGGGTCAAAGACCACACCAAGATTCCTTACTGCAGAGCTAGATTTAACATTAAGCCCATCCATCACTATGCTAAAAGAGTCAAAATTGCTAAGTTGTTGAAGAGAGCCAAGTAGTATTACTTTGTTTTTATTGCTATTTAATTTAAGTACGTTTTAATCTCAGTCAGACTATTATCAAGAGCTGAAGCGGCCACATTTGTATCAGGTGTAGTCTTAAAATTAATTTTGTGTCATCTACATACTGTATGAGTGAAAGCTCACACCATAACGACTGTCCAAGTATGATCTGTCCAAGTGGCAGCAAATAGACATTACAAAGTAAGGGTCCTAAAATAGAGCCCTGTGGCACCCCTGTAGATACTGGGCTAGGGTCAGATGTATCGTTACCCATAGAAACACACTGCCTACGATCTGACAAATATGATCGGAACCACTAAGACAATGCCAGTAATACCCTGTGGTGGAGTGTCCCGCCCCTTTGTGTTTATTAGTGTTTTATGTTGTATGTAGTGTGTTAATGTTGGTGTTTATATATAAAATACACAGGATATAAATATGGGCTATGAGCATGAGTGTTATAAAGTGTAATTTGTATTTAGACATGAGGATGGCACAACTCATGTCACATGCATATTTAAGTGGGTATTGATATGTGAGCACGGGAGTACACAGATTAGTTCACGTGCTGGGATTCAAGTGAATAATTAATTGGTAATTGAATCCCAGCACAATTGTATATATAGATGCATGAAGCACTCACTCTGGGTTGTGTGTTCGGGAAGTGGAGAACGGGTGGAGAGTCAATTTAAAATAATATAGCAATTGCTACAGCGTGCTGGAAGTTCCAGCATGGTACTTGTTTGTTGGGTTCGTCCACATCCGTTTTGTCTGTCTATTTGTTTGGCCAACGTGCCTTTTATTTTCAGTGTTGTGTGTTTTGTTTAAATCTTTTGTTTGTTTTATCATTTAGTAAAATACTGAGTGCCGCAGCTCAGTTTCATCCACGTCACTGTTTGGAGTCTGTGTTCTTCGGGGTCTGACGTCACCACTACAACCATCCAGTTCACAATCCGACACAACATTCCAAATGGTTAATTAGAATGGTGTGGTTTACGGTGTCGAATGCAGCACTAAGGTCTAATAGGACCTGAATGGTCAGTGCACCTGAGTCAGCGGCCATGAACAGATCATTAACAACCTTAACAAGGGCTGTTTCAGTGCTGTGTCTTGATCTAAAACCTGACTGCAAAGGTTCATAAATATCGCATTCCGATAGATGACTCTGTAGCTGCTGAGCCACTATGCCTTCTAGAATTTTAGACAGAAAGGGCATATTAGAGATGGGCCTATAATTACAAAGAATATCTGCATCAAGGTTTGTTTTTTTAAACAAAGGAGTCACAATGGCATATTTAAATGCAGGTGGAACTATCCCAGAAGTCAGTGGCTTGTTGATGATATCAGATCCCACAGGGCTGAGAAATGTGAGACTCAATGAGTGGTGTAGGGACTGGATTGAGGGAGCATGTGGTAGGGTTCATTTTAGTAACTATTTCAGCCAGCCTTGAAGAAGAAACCTCAGTAAAACAGAACAAACAGGTGCCATTAAAAGCCAATATATTAGGAGAGAGAATGGCAAGCTGGGTAGAAACTAACAGTTCCTGCATGATGTTATCGATTTTTACACTTTACTTTTGTCACCCTGGGCTGGAAATCTGCAGACCTTCTGCCACAGTTGATTAATTCCCCTGCAGAGCTGAGTTTGTTCATTCACTGACCAACAGCAACTGTTGTTAAAATCCATACTACTATTCGTATGAGCTTAACATGCAGAAGTTACATGGTTATATTGTCACAGTCAGGTGCCTCAGCCAGTCGCGGCTGGCATCATCCAAGTTGGTGAAGTTGCCGGGGCACCCGAAGCGAGGGCAGGAGTATAGAATGTGGTCGGCCGTCTGCTCCTTGCCGTCGCCGCATTCGCAAATTGGGTCATCAGTGAGACTCCACTTGTATAGGGTGGCCCGGAAATGGCCATGTCCAGTTCTTAGTCAGTTCTTAGTCAGCTTGACCCAGGCTTGTCTGGGTAGGTCATTTCCAGCGGGTTTGTCAGATACTTTGTCGATAAACTGTTTCAGTCTGTGGTTGTTATTATTCCATGCATCTTGCCACTTTTTGTTAGCCCAACTGGTGCCATTGTCGTTGTTTGCTTCTTTCATAAGGCGTCTCATTGTGTTAGAAGGTGAGTGCCGGTTTTCTAGGTGGCGGATCATGGTGTTCCGGTTGCAGATGGCATCGTGGAGCAGGTGGTTGGAGTCATCTGAGGCTTTCAGTGCAAGGTTGATGCAACTTGCTTCTCTGCGAAGATTTGGTGGAGAGATGCCACTGAGAATCGATAGCAGTGCAGTGGGCGTAGGTCTAATGCACCCGGTGATAATGCGCATGCTGTTGTTCAGGGCTGTGTCTACCTTCTTCGTGTGGCTGCTGTTGTGCCAGGCAGGAGAGCAGTACTCAGCTACCGAGAAGGCTAGAGAAAGCACAGAGGTGTGTAAATGCCTATGGTAAGGGTGTGTTTAATCTGGCCCCTTAACTTCGCAGTTACAGTAGATGCTTGTTAATGTGAACCTGTTGGGATGGGATCCTGTGGTATGTTTTGAGTGCTGCTCACAGTCTGTCCCATTCTGGAAACCACTAGTCTAGTCTTATGTTTTTCATATAGGGTATACATAGCCCATAAGCAAGGCATCACAGGCATAACCAGTACATTTTTAAAATCTGTGTTAATTCCGCTTAGGTAAGCAATGCAACGGCTGTAGCACAGTTATGATGCTTTTGTATTAACTAGACTGATAAGACACAATTCCAAGGGAGGCTGGCAAACATGTTTTTGTCAGTTCAAATTCCACCCTCTCTAATGGTTTTGTCGTTGATGCCTCAAAGTTAGACAAACAAAACACACTCAAAGCAACCCAGGCTTCAAATGAAGAGTCATTAAAAGGTACCTCTAGGGTTAAATATGAGCAGAAGTGAAATATAAATACAATACTTTTTAAAATACAATCTCATAACACTACATATTCAATTCTTCTGCATGCATGTAATCAAAACATATTAAAGTATTACATTAATGATTCACAAATGTCAGTCGACAGATACATACTTAACTCTCATATACTCCAGGTATACATTAAATTTAAAGAGCGCAAAAGTGGTCAAAATAAAAATGTAGAAGTTCATACATATACAGGTATAGTATAATTCTAATTTAGTTCAAATCTATCTCTATAAAATAGGAGGCAGCTCTATTCCATATTTCAGTGAATTCTGAATCTGTATCTAAAAAAGTATAGGTTATTCTTTCCAAATTAGTAAAATCTAATACAGAATTACTCCAAAGTGCCACAATGGGGAGTTCACTATCCTTCCAAGAAGTTAGTGTCATTTTATTAGCTATGATGAGTAGAGTAAGTAGTAATTTAGACTGTGGTTTACTATCTTGAACAGTTGATATTTCTTCTAAGATTGCAACACAAGGGTTGCAGGGGATATGCAATTGCAAACTGTTAGTAATATGCAGTCCAATAATCATTAAGCTTGCTGCATTGAATTTGATCTATTAGAAATATTTCCAGTTTAGTCAAATTTGGACAGCGAAATGAGGGATTAAATTGGCTAAAGGTTGTTTTTATATGTTGGTAAATTCTCGTCTCTCCACTTGGGATATGGTATTTAACTTTGAAAATCTTAAAGAAGAGAATACATTGTGTTATTGATCAGCAACCTTACTGATTTGTGCAATACTCCGTGTGAGGTTAAACAGTGCTTTCATATTATAAAACAGGTTATTCCAGAGTCCTGAACTGAAATCAATTACTTTAAATATTTCAAAAGAAGGGCTGATCTTCTAAAAATGTTATGTGCAAATCTAAAAATAGAGCTACTCTGCATGCTAGGCCATGTAACAACAAGTCTTTTAAACTGTAGGGGATGCGATATTTTCAACAACTTTCACACAAATTGGGGGATTATTTGATTTTACATATCAATCTCTAAGAGGCCTCATTTGATAAGCTAAATAACACCAATATGGATTAGGAATATTCATTATTATGACATTAAGGCATTGTACAGTAACTATTTAAAGGATATCTCAATACTGACGTCACTGCATATAATAATAATAATAATAATAATAATAATAATAATAATAATAATAATAAAAATAATAATAATAATAATAATTTCAATGAGTAATTCATAAAAAGATGTTGTACCAGTACTATATCTTATCAAACTTACGACAACTCTGGGTGAATAAATAAATAATAATATATACAGCCCATATATATATATACACACAGCTACATAAGTACATATATACATAAGTACAAGGTTGTCCTGGAAGAAAACTTGCTTCCTTCTGCTCTGACAATGTTCCCCAACTCTGAGGATTGGTTTTTCCAGCAGGACAATGCTCCATGCCACACAGCCAGGTCAATCAAGGTGTGGATGGACGACCACCAGATCAAGACCCTGTCATGGGCAGCCCAATCTCCAGATCTGAACCCCACTGAAAACCTCTGGAATGTGATCAAGAGGAAAATGGATGATCACAAGCCATCAAACAAAGCCGAGCTGCTTGAATTTTTGTGCCAGGAGTGGCATAAAGTCACCCAACACCAATGTGAAAGACTGGTGGAGAGCATGCCAAGATGCATGAAAGCTGTGCTTGAAATTCCACCAAATATTGATTTCTGACCTCTTCCTAAATTAAAACATTAGTATTGTGTTGTTTAAAAATTAATATGAACTTATTTTCTTTGCATTATTCGAGGACTGACAACACTGCATCTTTTTTGTTATTTTGACCAGTTGTCATTTTCTGCAAATAAATGCTCTAAATGACAATTTTTATTTGGAATTTGGTAGAAATGTTGTCAGTAGTTTATAGAATAAAACAAAAATGTTCATTTTACCCAAACACATACCTATAAATAGTAAAACCAGAGAAACTAATAATTTTGCAGTGATCTCTTAATTTTTTCCAGAGCTATATATATATATATATATATATATATATATATATACTATATATATATATATATATATATATAATTTGGCGTGACATTCTGGAAATAAAAATGGGCAAATAAGCCAACCCTTCTCTTTGTACAGCATGGCATATAGTATTGCCAGAGTAAATGAAATATAACTTAAGGCTTCATTGGTTGTGTTTTGTTTTAGTTTTACAATGGTTTAATTTCTGCAGTAGGAGTTCCCTGGCACTCAATTCTGAACAATAAACTACACTAGCTTCTTAATGTCAGCATATTTACATAAGGGGTGTTCAGTGCTGTGAAAATGTTATTGCCCCCTGTCTGATTTTCTGCATTTTTGCAGATTGAATTTGGTCAGATCTTTTTGTGGGTTGTAGTAGTATAGAGGGAGTCCAAGAGAAAAAAATGACAAAGTTTGGTGCTTCTTTCATTTGTTTGGTGTGCAAGGTAATCAAACATGCAATATTCAGGTGTGAAAAAGTTATTGCTCCCCTAGTTAACTAAATCCAAATTAAAGGTATAATTAGGGTCAGCTGTTTGAATACTTTGGTTAACAATCAGGCCTGATTTGGGCCAGCCCTGCCCAATATAAATATGACTAACTTTGGCCCTTACCATCAGAGTGAAGTTGTCAGCACACAGATTCAGAGGCATATCGTGCCACGATCAAAAGACATTCCTGAAGACCTCCGGAAAAAAAGTTGTTGATGCCTATCAGTCTGGAAAGTTTTACAAAGCCATTTCTAAGGCTCTGGGGCTCCAATAAACCACAGTCAAAGCCATATGGTCCAAATTGAGAAAGTTTGGGACAGTAGTGAATCTTCCCAGGAGTGGCCGTCCTGCCCAAATCACTCCAAGAGCAAGATGTAAAATCGTCACAAAGAACCCTAGAACAACATCCAGGGATCTGCAGGCATCTCTCGCCTTGGCTAAGGTCAGTGTTCATGACTCCACCATCAGAAAGACACTGGGCAAAAATGGGATTCATGGCAGAGTAGCAAGGCAGAAACCACTGCTCACTAAGAAGAACATGAATGCTCGTCTCAAGTTTGCCAAAAAGCACCTGGATGATCCTCAAGAGTTCTGAAACAATGTTCTATGGACAGATGAGTCAAAAGTTGAACTTTTTGGCCAACATAGGCCCTGTTAAGTCTGGCAAAAACCAAACACTGCATTCTACAGCAAGAGCCGTATACCAAAGGTCATGCATGGTGGTGGTAGTGTCATGATTTGGGGATGCTTTTCTGCATCAGGACCTGGACAACTTGCCATTATTGAAGGAACCATGAATTCTGCTCTGTATCAGAGAATTCTACAGGAGAATATCAGGCCATCCGTCCGTGAGCTGAAGCTGAAGCGCAGCTGGGTCATGCAGCAAAACAATGATCCGAAACACACAAGCAAGTCTACATCAGAATGGTTGAAGAACAAGAAATTGAAAGTTTTGGAATGCTCTAGTCAAAGTCCAGACCTAAACCCTATTGAGATGTTATGGCAGGACCTGAAATGAGCAGTTTATGCTCGAAAACCCACACATGTCATTGAGTTGAAGCAGTTCTGCATGAAGGAGTGGGCCAAAATTCCTCCACAGCACTGTGAGAGACTGATCAGTAACTACAGGAAGCGCTTGGTTGCAGTTATTGCTGCTAAAGGTGGCGTAACCAGTTATTGAGTCTAAGGGGGCGATTACTTTTAAATACAGGGGCATTGAGTGTTGCATAACTTTCTTTCATAAATAAATGAAATAAATATCAAAATGTTTATATGTTCACTCGGGGTCCCTTTTATCTAATATTAGATTTTGGTTGAAGATCTGATAACATTCAATGTCAAAAATATGCAAAAATGCAGAAAATCAGACAGGGAGCAAATACTTTTTCACAGCACTGTAAATATCCTTTTAAAGCACACGGCCAACAAAATTATTCCAGAAGATCCTAATATGTGTCCCCAGTATTTCACAGGTGCCGCATGTTCCAGCTGTATATAAAAGATGCACATGTCATTTTATACGTGCATTTGATTTCTTATGGTATCTTTTTCATAATTATTTGTGCCTGCTGCACTCTTTTCAAGGCTGCAAATCCTGTCACAAGTCAACATGGGAAATATGTAAGTTGCTTCTAAGAGTTTAACTTCTTGTAAAAGGAAAAATAATTCAGAATGACTGGGTTCTTTTTAGAATATGACTACTTCAGTGTATTGTTTTTAAAATTATATTTTTCAACAGAAATATCTTTAAAAAACAAAACAAAACAAAACAAAAAAACACATTCTAAATGTTTGCCTTTTATTTCCGTTACAAGAACCAAAACTCCAAGACACCTCATGCTTTGGCACACCTTCCCCGAAGCAAGCATTACTTTTTTTTTTCTTTCTCTCCCAATTTGAAATGGCCAGTTATTATTTAGTATCAGCTCACCACTACCACCCCTGCGCTGACTCGGGAGAGTTGAAGATGCACACACGCTGTCCTCCGAAAAGTATGCCGTCAGCTGACCACTTCTTTACATACTGCGGATTCACCATGCAGCCACCCAGGAGATACAGCGTGGGAGGACAACATAACTCCTGGGCAGATAACAGGCAAGCCCGCAGGCACCCAGCCAGACTATAAGGATCGCGGTGAGCCAAGGACACCCTGGCCGACCCCCCCCCCCCCCCCCCCCCCCGGCGATGCTCAGCCAATTGAACACTTCCTCCTGGAAACTCCCGTCCACGGTTGGCTGTGGAATAGCCCAGACTCGAACCAGCAACGTCCAGGCTATATTGCCCACCCTGCACTCATGCAGAGCACTTTTAGTGGATGCGCCACTCGGGAGCCCCAGCAAGCGTTACTTTTCCAATGACTGGGGTGGTTGGACTGTCGACTGCGTTCCTTGAAGTTAAATATGGGGAACTGGTATTGAACTATCATCACTGCAAGGATTTATCACTATATTGTCTATACTAGTAACTTCAAATAAATACCATTCACCTTCCATAATGTGTGTGTGTTGCAAATATGAATGAGACCTACGAAATAGCGGCAATACATATTAGGTAGGATTTATTGGTACTATTTTATTAGCACCATGTACTTTAAGTAAATCATCCCTGCATCTGCAAGACAAGTAAAAAAACACAACAAGCAAGCATTTGCTGAAATTCAAAATGGTCACACGATTCAATAAGTACGGCAATTTAAGAGCTGCTTGTGTTTCCTGCTAGTTCTGCAACACTGGCAGTCTGAATCTGGCCCATTGTAACTAAGTATAATCCAAAATCGTGTTATCAGATGGTTTGGTTTCTCTGGATTAAATAGCAGTGAAACCACTAGCTTCCAAAGCATATTTTTTCATGCGAATTAGGTCTTCAAGTGCCAGGCTATAAGTGACTGCAAATGCAAAAGAATGTAACTCATGAAACGTTAAAACAATGAAAAAAGTACATGCTTTGTTGGAGGAAATCCATCTCTATATAAGCAGAAAAGAATGTTGGTGTATAATAGCACGACGGAATGTTGAAGATGTGCTCGCTGGGCATTTCATTAAAAAAAACAACAACTTTGAAAGACATTTTTGGCCAGTTTTTCTTGTCCTGGTTTTTATTAAATTTAGTTATTACAGACATACCTGAGGATCTGTCAAAGGCCTGGCTGTTAACTCTGCCCCAAAACATTTATTAGAAACACCCTTAAATTGTTGAAGGCTGCTTGCATATAAATGAAAACTAACTTACTGCACAGCTGTTGACTGACATATAATACAGCCACTTTGGAGGAGCACCTTTTTAATTCCTCCCCCATTCCTCCCTGCCACTTAAACAAGTTATTTATGTCCTTCACCTACTCAAACTGCCTGTTTTCCCTTTCTCTACAGTCTCCTGCTTCACCCTCCTTTTTGTTTGATTTCTGTCCTATTCTTGTCTCTGGTTCTAACTATAAGCTTTCTTTTGATGACGTTCTCTTTTCTGGGACCTGAATTAGAAACAACTTAAAACAACGGAAGCCATTACAGGACTATTAAGGCCTGTTAGGGTTTATTAGAATTTTTTTAAACGGTTTATTGTGCATCACTTTAGAAACTGCAGGATAATCTCTGAGTGTATTATACAGTGTCAGTGTTATATACAAGATGCACAATAATCACATATATTGGTTCTATCTCTTGCTTGTTTTAGGTGTGAAATGGCTCTGATGTGGTGCAGACAAATGTTACTGTCTGAGAACATCAGTAATCAGCAAAACATTATAATACAGCACATGGTGTCTGATTATGGGACACCCTGTATACTCTCGTGTTTGATAGGGTGGCATTCAAAGAGTGTGCGATATACAATGCACCTTTGCTCACTGTCACCTTTATGAGACCTAGTTGTGCTTATTCCACATATGAAGTGTGTTTAAGAAGAATGCAATTCTGCGAGTAAATGATGTCCTGCGAGAATCTTATTACAGTATAACACTGTTCTCTCACTTTGGGAGAAGAATGCAAATCATGCAGTGGATGAAATTAATATCCAGAATTGTATTAAGGAAATCAAGAATTAGAATACTGCACATCACAAATGTTCAACACAGTTAAATATGACCAGCCAGAACAAGAAACAGCTAGAATCATTTTTGTAGCAGAATTAAATAGCCACACGAATATTACACCAAGTTTCTTTTGCCAAGTGCTCACTTACAGAAATATTACCATTGGATTACAGGTACAATACCAGTGTATTAGCCTAAAGAAGCATAATTCGACTACAGCATTTATAACAGATTCTGAACAGATATTGAATTCATGCTAGGGTAGCAAACTGGTGCCATGCTACTGCATTGGTCACCACAGACGGGGAGTCAAAATATTACAATGTTCATCAGTCCCTAACAATGCCATACCCTGTACTACTGAACAGTCGCTATGTGGATGATTTTGAAATAGCACAGTATCATATGCATCATGCAGATGAACAACTTCATACATGGCTTGCTGAGCACCAGTGTGTCTCTCTTGATTAAGAGGTGAAGGCTATTGTGATAGAGAGCGAATTAATCCTAGTCTCGCTCCTGATCTGTCAGGGCGCTGTTTAACAGGAACAGAGTGCCTTGTACTGGTTCAGTTCATTCCAGGGTCAGTCGGAAGCTAGCCAGCCAGGAAGGGGGTGGAGTCACAATGCCTGACGTCATCACCCTAAACGGTACGCGATGTGTCAGTCATGGATTGGAGGAGACGCAACTGGACTAGCTATTGCAGGGGGCGAGACTAAGGGTATAATTGGAGATGTGACGAAGTAATCTGTTCCTTTGATGTGGTTACAAAACTGACCAAGAAAGGAAGCGGACTGTGTAAACGTATCGTGAGTGTTAAGTGTTTTGTTTGTTTGTGAAATCTAACTGTCTTTTTGTCACTACTGGATGGCTAGCACGAGCCGAGAATCCGTCGCTACAGGCCAGCATCAAGCCCGGGCTACGCTTACACCACTTGTCACTGAATACCTTGCACCAGCACCTGCACACACAGCACTCACTGTCAGGAGAAGTGGCCGTGTCTGTGTTGTGTGTTGTTAATGGTTGTTATTTTGGGACTGAACCACGTGGTTTAAAGCTGTCAATACACATTGCTGTGTACAGCAAGCATTTATTATTTAACGGTCTCGGAAGACAAAAGAGAAGTAAAATAATTGTTCCGAACTGTGAACTTTGTGTTTGTCATTGTTAAAGCACCTGCATCACCGTTACACCTGAGCACTGCAGCCCACACGTTCACAGCTAGATTACTTTGTGTTTGCAGCATGGAAACACTGAAGCAGTGATTAACATTCCTTAGCAATGACGCAGAAGAGCAGAAAGCATAACAGGAATGGAACAGCAATGTAAAGTTAAGTGTGCGTGAATCCAGCGGGCTGCCTTGTGATAGCTAACAGATTCCATAGTTATTTCCTGTTCTGTTGTCTGAGTTGTGAATGAATCATGCTGTGCAGAGTTGGTACATTACATAGGACTGAAATGTGTTTTTAATGTTTCGAGAAGCATCCCATCTGTAAAACTGGTGTAGAGATGTAGATCTAAAGTATTCCTATAAACAGTGGAGAGAAAGTGAATTAGCTTCCATCCGACCAATGCCTAAGACTTCTCAACAGTATATTTCAACCATTCTAGATCAACTGGCAAACTGTTTTTAATAAGACTATTTTGAGATTCATATTCATCAACCAAAATGATTTAAATTTTACCAAGAACATCTCAGTGAATCCTCTTTGATCACAATAAGAACACTGGGAGGTCTCACAGTATAACGTTGCCCAGTGCTGTGAGCTTGCAGGATACTTAACTTCCAGGCAGTGCTAATACAATGACATCATATAGCATGGACAGCTTAAAGGTCTTTTGGAAGACTTTCTGAAGGCTTAATTAAAAATAAAATACCATTTACTATAAACGCACATTTCCAAGACAGTTGGTATTTGATCTGTTAGTTTTGATGGTCATTACATGTAAGTACATTTCTAAATTATAGTACACTTTATGGCACCTTTCAACATGACTTAACAGGGAGGATAAGTGTGTGCCACTTTCAGAACAAGCTTTGTTTAAAGGAAATAAGGAGAGCACTGGTATGTAATAAACTCTTTGCATCACACAGCATTTAAACTGATTTTCAGCTACAGCAAATTTATGAGGCTAATGAATTTCCTGGAAACTACAGCTAAGATATGCACAGGCCAAGTTATGCATGTCCCAATCGTAGCTGTTCTCAAGACATATCTAAAGAAATGTATGAAACACACCTTTTTATTGGAGGATTCTGAAAACAATTCTACTGGGGGGGTACTATTTTTATTAGCTGTATCGACAGTACTGGTACTATAGAAAATATTGTTATATAAATATTTGAAAATGTCTTTTAATGATTTTGAATCAAAGTGTGACCAACTCCACATTAAGTTATGTGCAACATGGATTTGAAAAACCTATAAAACATAAAAGAATATAAAGAGCCCAATACATTGCCAGGGTGCTGTACATTCAGTAGAATATCGCTCTGAGAATGCGATGCCATTAGTAGCTGCTGAAGTTCAAAAGCATTTTTGTTTTCAATTTCCCTAAAGCAGGACTGGGAAACACTAAGATTCAAACAATAAATATAGTGTAGCTGCTGTTAACTATTAGCCTATCACCCTGAAAGTCAGTACAGCAGCAGCAGCAATAATAGTATACTTGTATTTTTATTGAGCTAATGTGTCGTCTAGTCACCACCTACCGGCTGCTCTGAGCTGCAGTATCAATCACTGAATGTGAAACTAGAATTTACATGGAAGATATACACAGAATCCCATAGTTATATAACAAATATGCAACCATTAATCTGACAGTTGATAGATATATGTTTTTCATTAAATGTATTTGATTTCCTATAACTATTTCCTATTGCATTAAGTGGCAAAACCTAAACATTTTCATAATGCTTCAATGAAGAATAAAACTATACTCCAAAATGAGAGCAATGTTTATTTGAATGTGTTTTAGGCTCAGAAAGCAATACAGAAGTTGTGCTTTGGTTTTGAAGCATGTTAGCAGAAAATGCCGTAAACAAAATGAACCAAACTAAATGTGTGTATGTGCGTGTGTGTGTGTTTGTGTTTGTGTGTGTGTGTTTGTATGCGCGTGTGTGTGTGTGTGCGTCTCTTTGTGTGTGTGTATGTGTGTGCGTATGTGTGTGTGTGTGTGTGTGTGTGTGAGAGGGAGGTCTGTAGGACCTGTGCTCATTGCCCTATATATTAAACCTTCACTTTAGTACATTGTGTTCAATACAACAGTACCCACACAGCCACAGACTGCGAGTGGCTAACTACAGACAGACAGATAGAAAAGAAGCAACCAAGTCCCTTCCAGAGTCTCTTCATGGGATAGGCCCCCTGGCTGCAGGGTGAGTGTGCGAGCCGGATTACTGCTAATATACTCTACTAATACACCACTAATCTGCTGCCCCCTTTGAACACTTTCAAAGTTACATAACAATAGGCTTAAAGTGTGTGTTTTGAATTAGAAAAAAACATTTTTGGTGGTTGGTCAAGAATGGCAAGAATGCGTGGAGCGGGCCAGGTCTCAGAAGCCTAACTGATGTTTACAGGAAAAGAAGAAGATGAAGATGTTTTAATAATCAGAAAAAATGAAACGTTAGTATCCAATACACACTGATGCTGGTATAATATTGTGTCTTTGTGTTGGCTGCAGGCTATCCATCTGTAACAGGGCGCTTGTGTTTGCTTTACTCCCCTGACTCATTTCTAAACTACACTTTGTTCACACATGAAAGTGTCAGTGTCTTGTCTAATGGTATATATACTGAACAAAAATATAAATGCAACAATTTCAAACATTTTACTGAGTTACATTTCATATAAGGAAATCAGTCAATTGAAATAAATTCATTAGGTCCTAATCTATGGATTTCACATGACTGGTTATACAGATATGCATCTGTTGGTCACAGATACCTTAAAATAAGGTAGGGGCGTGGATCAGAAAACCAGTCAGTATCTGGTGTGACCACCATTTGCCTCATGCAGCAAAATGTCAGTGGTTCCATTATTACACTGAACAAAAATATAAATGCAACATGTAAAGTGTTGGTCCCATGTTTCATGAGCTGAAATAAAAGATCCCAGAAATTTTCAATACGCACAAAAAGCTTATTTCTCTCAAATTTTGTGCACAAATTTGTTTACATCCCTGTTGGTGAGTATTTCTCCTTTGCCAATCCATCCACCTGACAGGTGTGGCATATCAATAAGCTGACTAAACAGCATGATCATTACACAGGTGTACCTTGTGCTGGGGACAATAAAAGGCCACTCTAAAATGTGTAGTTTTGTCACATAACATATGCCACAGATGTTTCAA
Organism: Polyodon spathula; assembly: GCF_017654505.1. Classification (NCBI taxonomy): domain Eukaryota; kingdom Metazoa; phylum Chordata; class Actinopteri; order Acipenseriformes; family Polyodontidae; genus Polyodon; species Polyodon spathula. The sequence goes on along the minus strand of NC_054566.1, from coordinate 4,961,017 downwards.
GTTTTGAGGGAGCATGCAATTGGCATGCTGACTGCAGGAATGTCCACCAGATCTGTTGCCAGAAAAATGAATGTTCATTTCTCTACCATAAGCCACCTCCAACGTCATTTTAGAGAATTTGACAGTACGTCCAACTGGCCTCACAACCGCAGACCACGTGTAACCACACCAGCCCAGGACCTCCACATCCGGCTTCTTTACCTGCGGGATAGTCTGAGACCAGCCTCTCGGACAGCTGATGAAACCGTGGGTTTGCACAAATAAAGAATTTCTGCACAAACTGTCAGAAACCGTCTCAGGGAAGCTTATCTGCGTGCTTGTTGTCCTCACCAGGGTCGTAACCGACTTCAGTGGGCAAATGCTCACCTTCGATGGCCACTGGCACCCTGGAGAACTGTGTTCTTCACGGACGAATCCCGGTTTCAACTGTACCGGGCAGATGGTAGACAGCGTGTATGGTGTCGTGTGGGCAAGCGGTTTGCTGATGTCAACTTTGTGAACAGAGTGCCCCATGGTGGTGGTGGGGTTATGGTACGGGAATGCATAAGCTATGGACAATGAACACAATTGTATTTTATCGATGGCAATTTGAATGCACAGAGATACCGTGACGAGATCCTGAGGCCCGTTGTCGTGCCATTCATCCGCCGCCATCACCTCATGTTTCAGCATGATAATGCACAGCCCCATGTCGCAAGGATCTGTACACAATTCCTGGAAGCTGAAAATGTCCCAGTTCTTCCATGGCCTACAAACTCACCAAACATGCCACCCATTGAGCATGTTTGGGATGCTCTGGATCGACGTGTACGACAGCATGTTCCAGTTCCCGCCAATATCTAGCAACTTCACACAGCCATTGAAGAGGAGTGGGACAATCCACAGGCCACAATCAACAGCCTGATCGACTCTATGCAAATGGTGGTCACACCAGATACTGACTGGTTTTCTGATCCATGCCCCTGCCTTTTTTTAAGGTATCTGTGACCAGCAGATGCATATCTGTATTCCCAGTCATGTGAAATCCATAGATTAGGGCCTAATGAATTTATATTATATATAAATGCCATAGATTAGGGCCTATGAATTTATAAAATATATAAAATATGATAAATCACTTTATATTCAATTAGATATATATGTTTATATTCATATTAGTATCATTCCAGAACATCAAGATATTTCATGGCAAGAGTAATAGAATGTCCTTACTCATATATATATGGTAAAAGTGTTGAATTTATATCAAGGGAAGTAATGTTAAAACTGTACAATGCACTTGTAAGACCTCATCTTGAATATTGTGTGCAGTTCTGGTCACCTCGCTATAAAAAAGATATTGCTGCTCTAGAAAGAGTGCAAAGAAGAGCGACCAGAATTATTCCGGGCTTAAAAGGCATGTCATATGCAGACAGGCTAAAAGAATTGAATCTGTTCAGTCTTGAACAAAGAAGACTACGTGGCGACCTGATTCAAGCATTCAAAATTCTAAAAAGTATTGACAGTGTCGACCCAAGGGACTTTTTCAGCCTGAAAAAAGAAACAAGGACAAGGGGTCACAAATGGAGTTTAGAAAAAGGGGCATTCAGAACAGAAAATAGGACACACTTTTTTACACAGAGAATTGTGAGGGTCTGGAATCAACTCCCCAGTAATGTTGTTGAAGCTGACACCCTGGGATCCTTCAAGAAGCTGCTTGATGAGATTTTGGGATCAATAAGCTACTAACAACCAAACGAGCAAGATGGGCCGAATGGCCTCCTCTCGTTTGTAAACTTTCTTATGGCTGATCTTGCTTAAGGTACATGTATCTATTAGATTTGATAAAAGGCAGGGCACATTAATAGTGCTGCTCCTGTTTAACAAGACTGCCTTATATTCCTAGTAATCTCTGAACACTGCTTGTACATATACGTATCTTTTCTATGATAGTATCTGATGTGGATGAATAAGGGGTTGAAAAGGGTGAAGACCGCGATATATAGTTAAAGTTTTAGGCAGGTGTGAAAAAATGCTGTAAAGTAAGAATGCTTTCAAAAATAGACATGTTAATAGATTATATTTATCAATTAACTAAATGCAAAGTGAGTGAACAGAAGAAAAATCTAAATCAAATCCATATTTGGTGTGACCACCCTTTGCCTTCAAAACAGCATCAATTCTTCTAGGTACACTTGCACAAAGTCAGGGATTTTGTAGGCATATAGTCAGGTGTATGATTAAACAATTATACCAAACAGGTGCTAATGATCATCAATTCAATATATAGGTTGAAACACAATCATTAACTGAAACAGAAACAGCTGTGTAGGAGCTATAAAACTGGGTGAGGAACAGCCAAACTCAGCTAACAAGGTGAGGTTGCTGAAGACAGTTTACTGTCAAAAGTCATACACCATGGCAAGACTGAGCACAGCAACAAGACACAAGGTAGTTATACTGCATCAGCAAGGTCTCTCCCAGGCAGAAATTTCAAGGCAGACAGGGGTTTCCAGATGTGCTGTCCAAGCTCTTTTGAAGAAGCACAAAGAAACGGGCAACGTTGAGGACTGTAGACGCAGTGGTCGGCCAAGAAAACTTACTGCAGCAGATGAAAGACACATCATGCTTACTTCCCTCCACAGTCGGAAGATGTCCAGCAGTGCCATCAGCTCAGAATTGGCAGAAAACAGTGGGACCCTGGTACACCCATCTGTCCGGAGAAGTCTGGTCAGAAGTGGCCTTCATGGAAGACTTGCGGCCAAAAAGCCATACCTCCGATGTGGAAACAAGGCCAAGCGACTCAACTATGCACGAAAACACAGGAACTGGGGTGCAGAAAAATGGCAGCAGGTGCTCTGGACTGTTGAGTCAAAATTTGAAATATTTGGCTGTAGCAGAAGGCAGTTTGTTCTCCGAAGGGCTGGAGAGCGGTACATGAATGAGTGTCTGCAGGCAACAGTGAAGCATGGTGGAGGTTCCTTGCAAGTTTGGTGTTGCATTTCTGCAAATGGAGTTGGGGATTTGGTCAGAATTAATGGTCTCCTCAATGCTGAGAAGTACAGACAGATACTTATCCATCATGCAATACCATCAGGGAGGCATCTGATTGGCCCCAAATTTATTCTGCAGCATGACAACGACCCCAAACATACAGCGAAAGTCATTAAGAACTATCTTCAACGTAAAGATGAACAAGGAGTCCTGGAAGTGATGGTATGGCCCCCACAGAGCCCTGATCTCAACATCAGCGAGTCTGTCTGGGATTACATGAAGAGAGAGAAGCAACTGAGGCTGCCTAAACCCACAAAGAACTGTGGTTAGTTCTCCAAGATGTTTGGACTAACCTACCTGCCGAGTTCCTTCACAAACTGTGTGCAAGTGTACCTAAAAGAATTGATGCTGTTTTGAAGGCAAAGGGTGGTCACACCAAATATTGATTTGATGTAGATTTTTCTTCTGTTCACTCACTTTGCATTTTGTTAATTGATAAATATAAACAATTAACATGTCTATTTTTGAAAGCATTCTTACTTTACAGCATTTTTTCACACCTGCCTAAAACTTTTGCACAGTACTGTATATATATATATATATATATATATATATATATATATATATATATATATATATATATATATATATATATATCACACACACACACACACACACACACACACACATACAGAGTTGTAGTCAGAAGTTTACATACCCAAATGGAAATGTATAATTTCTAGAAATTTCTCAAAAACAAATAATTGTTGGAAAAAGTTTTTGTAGCAAAAGTTTTGATTTTGTGGACAAGGAAATAACGTTACAACAGATTGTACCAAGAGCATGGCACCGAGCAGGTGGAGTCTTTATACCAAAAGAAAAGCATTCTACAAGCATCGATCAGTTTCGTCCTATTTCCCTATTAAACGTAGAAGGCAAGATTTTCTTCAGCATTATTGCTGAGATTGGCAACCTACCTATTAAAGAACTGCTTCATTGACAATTCAATGCCACATGAGCTTCTTTGGGCAGCATTTGATTTTTTCAGTGTACCGATGACAATAACAAATTTAGTGAAAGCCTACTTTGAAGATTTGCAATTTAGTTTTTCAACTTCAGAATTCAGCACTACATGGCAATGTCTAGAAGTTGGAATAATGGCAGGATGTACCATTTCTCCACTAGCTTTTACCATGGCAATGGAAGTAATTATAAGGGCATCAAAATGGGTAGTGTGAGGAGAGCGCTTGGCTTCTGGAATGCGACTACCACCAATTCGAGCATACATGGATGACATGACAACCATGACTACAACAGTAGCCTGCACTAATCGGTTACTGGGCAAATTAACCAATAACATTCAATGAGCACAAATGCAATTCAAGTCCACTAAATCAAGGAGTATCTATATAATTAAAGGTAAAATTGTAGATAAAAGGTTCTACATTAATGGAGAGGCAATACCAACAGTGTTCGAGAAGCCAGTGACAAGTCTAGGGAGATGGTACGACGGGGATCTAAAGGACACAGTTCGTGTGGGAGAAGTTAGACAACAAGCAGTGGAAGGGTTTAAGAGCATAGACAGCAGCGCTTTACCAGTCAAACTAAAACTCTGGTGCTTTCAGTTTGGTCTACTGCCAAGACTGAAGACTGCTGTGGCCACTGACTGTGTACGAGGTTACCTTGACAACAGTTGAGCTTTAATCAGTTCATATGTCAGGAAATGGTTGGGAGTTCCACGCTGCCTCAGCAGAATGGGACTTTATGGTAAAGGAATACTGCAGCTACCAATCTCTGCTCTAACCGAGGAGTTTAAGTGCGCCAAAGTCAGCCTGGAAATGACATTAGTAGATTCACATGACAAATGCGTAAGGCAGGCAGCACCTGTGTTGAAAACTGGAAGAAAATGGACGGCAAAGAAAGCTGTGGAAGATGCTATGGCTACCCTTCGAATCTGAGATATTATGGGGCAAGTTCAGCATGGAAAAGGAGGTTTTGGTCTCAGTTCAGCTCCTCCTACATGGCACAAGGCAACCCCGGCTCAACGGAGGAAGCTGGTAGTCAAAGAGGTGCAAAAGCAGGAGGAGAGGATCAGGTGTGTAAAGGCCGTTTCCCAGGCCAAGCAGAGAGAATGGATGAGATGGGAAAGTGTGGAACAATGCAAGATCTGCTGGCAAGACCTATGGACAATGGAACAGAGCAGGATCAGTTTCCTCATCAGATCAGCATATGATATTCTCCCATCACCACAGAACCTAAACTTCTGGGTGGGTGAGGATCCCTCATGTCCTTTGTGTTCATCACCTGCAACATTAAGGCACATTTTGACAGGATGTAAGGTGGGTCTTAGCCAAGGACGGTTTACTTTATGGTGCTGAGATGTTTGGCCTTAGCACTGGAAGACAAGCGTAACCTGACCAAAAAGTTGCCACCAGTTGCATCAAAGCATTACACACAAAAGACAATATTCTTCCATCCAGGAGAGCAACCACCAAGAAAAGGTGTTAAAATCAAGCCTCGCTCAGGACAATTAGAAGCTGCTAGAGACTGGAAGATGCTGGCAGACGTTGGTCAACGGCTTATTTTTCCACCTGAGATTGCCACCACTAACCTTCGACCAGACATTGTCTTGTGGTCTGGATCAGCATGCCTTGTTCATCTGGTAGAGTTAACAGTGCCATGGGAAGATCCTGCGGATGTGGCATATGAGAGGAAGAAACTTCAGTATGCTCAACTAGCTGCTGAAGCGGAACAGCGAGGATGGAGAGACCGAGTTTGCCCAGTGGAGGTGGGTTGTCGAGGATTTGTGGCACACTCTACAACCCGGTTTCTCAGAGACGTCGGGTTCAGTGGCCAAGAGTTGCGTCGCACAGTGAAGAACTTATCTGAAGCAGCAGAAAGGAGCAGCAACTGGCTGTGGTTGAGATGGAAAGATTCTGGATAGGGATCTCAAGCACAATAGAAAGAAAGCACAATAGTAAGAAAAGCTCCTGTGAACCTATAGTCCAAGAATCCTAGCTATGTCTCTGTTTGAAAGACTAAGGGGTAGATATACTCAAGTGTTATGGCTGTCGCAATAGTCGCAAACGAGTTGCACCGGAAGTCTAGGGTAAAATGTACTAAACAAGCACAATGCTGTTAGCGACTTTTTAGGGAATGCTTTGAGGCAGCAGTTTTACTTTGCGGTTAAGCCTTAGATGAGTATGTAATGTGGCAGAGTAGGGCGAGGAAAGATGTAGTACTGGAGGGTAATGGGACTACATCCCCCAGCATGCCATGGGGGTGCTAGTAATCACCTGGCACAAATTTAATGAGGAGAACTGCCTCTAGTTTAGCATGTGTATAAAATCAAGTCTCAAATTTTGCAGAGAGCTGTCTGTGTGAAGTCTGGGTAATACTATACCAAACTTGAAAGGTATTGTAAAACTTGTAACATGGATTGTGCTTTGTTGAACTGGTAAATGGCTTAGCTAAGATTAAAAGTTTAGTTAGTGCTCCTTGGAGCAGTTAGGTTTTTGTTTTGTTCCCTTGTTTGCTGTGTTTAATAAAAATGCAGTTCTAGTGTCTGGGTCAACTGTTTTAAGGGTGCAAACCCACCGTGGCCGTGGTTCTGAAGGCCAAGATGTACTGAAGCTGTCAGCAATTGCGACACAATTGCATCAATTTGTTAAGAACTTTTAAAAGCACGCTTAAACAGTCCCAATTAGCAAACCTTTAAAAAGGCAATATGAAAAACACTATCCCTTAACCATGGTCGATGTGATTGCAGCAAGAAGGTCCTATTCTGTTTTTCTTGTATTCTTCACACATTAAGAACGTAACTGGTGTCTTTTTTTCCCTCTACAATTCAGATGCTTTCTCTCAGTGCATGATGCTGAGAGACTGATTCATGCCTTTTATAACTTCCAGATTAGACTATTGCAATGCCCTTCTCACTGCTATTTCAAACTGTGTTCTGTCCAGATTGCAGCTTGTGCAAAATGCTGCGGCCAGGATCTTAATTTCAACAAAACAATACAATCGTATTACGGCAGTTTTGGTGGCACTACACTGGCTGCTAATTCGATACAGGATTGATTTTAAAATTCTATTCCTCACATATACCTTAAAAGGCTGGCACCATCCTACCTGAGTGACTTACTTGTCCCATATGTTCCAGCAAGGCCCCTCCTATCCCAGGACGCTGGGTATCTCACATTCCAAACATTTTAAAAACAAACACAGGAGGTACAGCATTCAGCTCTGTGATCCCTAAGATATGGAACAAATTGCCGGTTCCTGTAAGGAAAGCTCCTACTGTAGCAACCTCTAAAAGTAGACTGAAGACACATTTTTATAGTTTAGCGTATTCATCAAATTTGCTTTTTATAGTTTTTTATGTTTTTATTGTTTATACTGGTTTTTGTTTTATTGTATTGTATTTTTTGCATTTAGCTGTACAAAAATTATTAATTTGATTGTATTTACTGCATTTTCCTATCTGCCTTTTTATTATAATTTTTGTTCTGCATATGTTACTGCACTTTGAAACAACTTGTTGCGAAAGGCGCTATACTAAATAAAGATGTGATTGATTGACATTGTCTTCAGCAAGAACGAGTGATTTATAGGAATATAATTTAAAGTACAAGAACTGGCTTGGCAGCCACAGAATTCAAGAGCTGCTGTCTGGTTTAAAAGATGACCTGGAGCCTGTCACCCAGAGAAGCCATCCCTGCAGTGGTCAAACTATTGTCCACCCTGCATTATCTTGCCTCTGGGTCCTCCCAGGGACTGTGGCACCTGTTGCTGGCATTTCCCAGTCCGCTTGCTCTCGTGCATTGCCAGTTGTGCTCAATGCATTTTTTAAGCAAACAAACAAATATCTGTGCTTCCTTAAAAGCAGGGTGTACTTACAAGCCTTGAAAACAAATTTATGTGACATTTCTGGTTTCCCCAATGTGTTGGGAGCAATAGACTGCACACATGTGCTGCTAACCCCCCCCCCCAGCTCATTCTGAGCATCTGTACAGGAATAGGAAACACACCTATTCTATTAATGAGCAGATGGTTTGAAATTGAGCACAACTTAGTACTGCACCCCTGACTAACACAAATAAAAACGGACAGTATACATTTGGCTTATAGGCTACTCCTGATAATATGAATTAGTGGTATAATGAAAATTTGTTGCTGGTCCTTTGAAATTCATATTAATGAGAACTGACTGTCCTGCTGTAAGTATCATAACTTGTCAATGCGACACCATGATCCATTTTGTGTTAATTGTCTAGGCCAGGGGTTCCCAAAGCGTGGTCCACAGCCCAAAGGTCATAGGAGCAATGACATTCTATGTATTTTTTTATATTAATAGCAAAAAGCAGGCGCCAATGGCAGCTGTAACTTTAGGAAAATAAAGTGTAGTAAGGCAGTATTGAAGGACTGTCAATCAAAGCAGAAATTCACAAATCAGAGCTAACAGATTGCCAACCTGTAGGCGGGATGTAGAGCGAGAGCTCTGACAATAGGGCAGTGTTGAGGTCATGTGATCGCTCTGCTGGCAGATGTAAAAAGTGTGTTCAGTATTAATAAAATTATGACAGGTCGAATCCAGTATCAAAGAATACGTTTGTAAAGAATAAAGAATAAAAAAGGCAGCTACAGGAGTTTGAATGCATTTGTACCGCTGGCTCAGCTTTGAGGTGCTGGAATGGGTTTTTTCTTTTGTAGAAATGTTTTCATGCTGACTTTTGCACTTGATAACATTCATTTAAAAATTCAATTGATGCCTATGATGGATACGTTTTTTGTGACTATCTGTTAACATTTAAAATATTGAGTAGTTTGATGTATGTTTCAATATTAACTAAATCAAGTTATTAATCAAACTGATAAATATTGTTATAAACTGATAATTTATGTATTAAAATGTTTGGATATACTGCTATTTTATTGATTACTGACTTGTTCACAGCCGTCTTAAAATAACAATAGAATATATTTTGTTGGAAAACAATAATAAAAAAAAAAAAAAACAATTGACTGATTCAAATTTTGCTGAAGATGGATCTGGATTTGTTTTCATACATTTTCTTTTGTTTAAGTAGCATATCTGCCCAAAGTGATTTTTTTTTTTGCTTTGTTTGTTTGGGGGGGGGGGGAATATGATTTTGACAGTTGTAATTGGTTGTACAGAATAGTGGCGAAAAACATAACTTATGCAAGGCTCTCATTTCCCCCTATATTGAGTGCATTCGTCTTGTTTGTGTGTGACAGTTCAGCGTTAGAGGTACCGGCTGGATGTTTTAGTTACACAGTGTTCAGAAAGCAGAATAATAGTTATGTTTTTGTGCACATTGTACTGGTTTTTTATTTATGAATGGGAATAATAAGAGACATGCACTTCTTTCTTGTTTGATGACCAAGAAAAATAACTGCATTTATAAAATGTTCAATTATACAAAGGTTCCTAACTTGATAAAAATGTCTGTTTAGCTTTTGCAATTTATTTTATTTACTTAAAGTGTTTCCATTTTTTTTGTTTTGTTATTTTCACTCAGTGCATAGTACATGTGATGTCCATCTTTCACAATATTTATTCAAGTGAATACAGGGCAGTTTAGATTAGGTTTATTTATAATGGTACAGGTTTAAACATATACAATGGTTTTAATTTGACATTTTCCCGAGGAGTGCCAATAGTGGGCCGTAGCGTCTAATGCAGCTGAACAGGTGGGCCTCAGGTAAAAAAAAATTTTGGGAACCCCTGATCTAGGCTACTAAGTAGGCCAAGTTAAAAATAATAATAATAATAAAAAAAAAAATAACTAAAATTATTTAGTTTCAATTTTACATCATCTTTTAGTAGCATTAATGCAGCAGCATGATTTATTTTGTGTTGCCGGTAGCCTATAGGCTAAAGTAAAAAGTAAGTGTGATAGGCATTCATGTGATTTTTTTAGGCCTACTGTACAAATATATTTTTACCTAATGTAATGTGTAGCTTACAAAAAACACATTTGTGTTATTTCAGCACAATGATTTATACATTTAAAATAAACTGAATACTATAGATGTATGTGTGTATGATTTTATTGTATTTTTTTAAACCCGACACCTCCATATGTCGGACATTATGATTATGAAAAGCTTTTTGATAGAAACACATTTTTTATTTGGGGGTGAAGGTGGGGGCCCCACTATAGAATTTGATGGGATTAAACTGCCTTTATTTATTCAAAAAAATGTCGCATGTCTCTCGCAATGAAGACATATTTAAATTAGTATATTCCGGCTCTTCATTACCATATTTTCTCTTAGTACACATGACAAAATGTATACTATGCGAATTGTCGCAACGGAAATGAAAATTGCGGTATGTTTACGCTGCGAGTGGCCCATCTTGGTACATCTACCCCGCAACCATTAAAATCTTTAAATGTTTGAGTCACAGCAAACAGAATGAAGCAGTTGTAATGACTACAATATGCCCACAGTCAGTCCTGCTAGTAGTTGCTGTCTTAAACTATATTAGCAGAAGTCAAAAAGGATCGGCACACTGCCATCAGGAGAGTGGCGACAACTAAACCACTACATAAACAAAGTAAGCGGCAAAAAAAACAAAACAAAACAAAAAAAAAAATATTTTTTTTGACCAAAGAACAAGCAAATAAATAAAGTGGTCAATGCAAGTGCAAACGTTTCGGTTGTTTGATCATCTTCAGTGCCAAACAGGTTAGAAACACCTGGGTATTTAAAGAGTCAGGTGTTCAATTAAAAACAAGTAGAGAGGTGTACAGACCAATTAATACAGTAGAATATATAGACATCAGAGGAAATGTAATATATACTCTATTAAATAATTACATTAGGTAATAGGAAAATATCATATATACAATAATAGTGATGATAGGGATCATAAGAATATAGCATATTTATAAACCGATGGGTTTAAACAAACAGTTATCCGGATTATAGCAATTCATATAAATTTGGAATAAAATTGACACAATTACATAGCATTGATGTTCGCATTAGAGATAACTGAATAAAGATTATATATGTTTTTCTGAAGATAACATGATAAACCTTGTTTGGACTTCCTTTTTAAGGCACAGTAAAATTTTATTCAAGATTAAACTGTATTAAAAATCATTTTAGACTCATCATTTTAGACTCTCTACCTGGCACCTAAAACCTTTTCCTGCTGAAACAGAGAAAGTATAAGCTTATTAAAAGTAAAAAGTTTATTATTATACACTTGGCATAGCGTTACATAGAATGACCCCCGTGTTCACTCTATGCTGTTGGACTATACACATTTGAAGTGAGGGAAGTTTGTATAGGATATAGGAAAGCCTTTAAATCAAACCATCCTAGTATTGAAATGATTAATTATTTTAACTGCCAATGATATTAGAGAACTATAAGTTCGCTGGATCTGTCATGAAACAGATGAAACAAATCGCAAAATGTGCTGAAATCAATATGATAGTTTTTCATTGGTTATATTAGAAAGTATGGCTCTTGTCTCCAGTCATTCAAACCTGAAATCAGGCCCAGGTATACCACTATGGACCAAGCACAGTGTTAGTACCTTGCCAGCACAATTAAGCTAATTATATATCTTCAGTATAATAGTATAAAGTGCAACTATTATCTAGAATAATACATGCATTTATATTTGGGTTCGCAATAACACTGATGATGCTGTAAATATCGATTCTCTCAGTTGTTTCCGTTACCTGTCTTTTGGATTCATTACATTTAACCAGGAAAACTCCCTTAAACTACAAGTGCCAGGGTGAGTGACAGCAACATAAAACAACAAGGTACATCTACTGAAGCACAACTTTACAAACACTCCGTTTACAAACACTGTAATTCGGAGGCACAGACACCAGTCTCTATTCAACACATGTCAGATACAATACAGTGAGGATAAGTTATGATAACATTATACACAACTCAGCCAAGGTTTGAAATACATTAGGCAATGAAGTATCCAGGTCAGACACATACAGAAGGAGATTGTCTGCGTATAAAGATAATTTGTATTCTATTGGACCATACATTAGTCCCCTGATTTGTGGGTTGGAACAAATTGCGGCCGCAAGAGGTTCAATAGCCAGAGCGAACAAGAGTGGTGAGAGGGGGCATCCCTGCCTCGTACCCCTACCTAGAAGAAAAGGTTCAGTGATGATACTGTTTGTCTAAATTTGGGCTTGAATTAATATAATTAATATAATTTTGGCCAAAAATCATATGATCAAGGACTTGGAACAAAAATTCCCATTCTATGCGGTCGAATGCTTTTTCTGCATCCATCGACACAACAAGCCTAGGAACTATTGCAGTCTGTGACTGATGTATAACGTGGAGTAATCTATGAAGATTGTCAGCTCCCAGTCTGTGTTGCAAGAACCCTGTTTGGTCTTCATGTACAACTGTGGATACAACAGGTTCAAGCCACAAGGCAATAATTTTAGACAGGATTTTAAAATCTACATCAAGTAACGATAACTGTCTATATGAGCTGCATAGCTGTTTATCTTTAGCAGGTTTGAGGAGAAGTATAACTGTTGCTAATTGTAGAGTTTGGGGTAGTTGTCCTTATGCAGGGATTCCTTGAGCACCTCTATCAAGTGTCTTCTCAATTTATCCATGAATGCTTTATAGAATTCAATGGGGAATCCATCAGGGCCGAGTGCCTTGCACCCCTGCAAAAGATTAGCTGCTTTAAGAACTTTGATTTCTGAGATTTCTGCATCCAGTGCAAGTTTATAGTCCTCATTACTCCTAGGTAGGGGCAATTTACTAAGAAATGATTTACTTTTTGTATGGTCAGGGCTCGTTTCAGATTTATATACGTCTTTGTAGAATTCTTTGAAACATGTATTAATCTCATCTGGTTTATGTATAACTGTACCTTTACTTGTTTTAATAGAATGTATCGTTTTATTATTTTCTTCTTTTGTATCTGCCATGCCAGTAACTATCCTGTTTTATTACCATTTTCATAATAATGATAATTTGTTCTTGCCATAGCAGCCTCTGCTGATTGAGTACAGAGATTATTATACAGCAATCGTTTCTGAGACAGTAGATTAAATATTTCAGACTTTTTTAGATTTTGCATGTTCTCTTTCCAGTTTACGCATGTCTTTTTCAAGTGTGCTGAGTTGTTCTCTGTTTTTCTTTTGTCTATAAGCACCATATAACATAATATCTCATAAAGGCTTTTAAGGATTCCCAAATTGTCCCATGTGAGGATGAATTTTTATTTGTATCTAAAAACAGGTCAATCCGGTTTTCCATAAATTTAACAAATTCAGTGTCTTTAAGTAAATAGGGTTTAATCTCCAGCTATGTGAAGGTGGGGCTCCAGTCCCCAGATCCAGTATAATTTTCAAGGAGCAGTGATCAGAGAGTGGCAGCTAAGTATTTGCAATCTATAATTCTTGGAAGCAAGGTTTGAGATGTGAGTATTAAATCTATTCTAGAGTAGGAGTTATGCACGTTACAGAAAAAGGAAAAATCCTTGTCAGTTAGGTGCAGTGACAGCCATGCATCTGTAAGACGCAGATCCTTCATGCCATGCTTAAGGGCTACAGCAGCTTTGCTAGGCTCCAAGGTTTTAGATGAAGACTTATCTAGTGTAGGATTCAGGACTAAATTATTGTCCCCTGCTATTATGCACTGACCTTGTGTTACAGCAATTTGCATTATCATATGTAAAATTCATCCTCACATGAGACAGTTTGGGAATCCTTAAAAGCCTTTATGAGATATTTATAAAATTTAGGATCATCAAAATTAGGTCTGTATAAATTGATCAGTGTAAATGGCTCATGATCAATTTAACACTTTACAGACACAGGTCTTTCGTTTTTAAGATAGTGTAAAATCTTTGTACATTTTATGGGGTTGTTAACGCCTTTAACATTCCAAGATACACAATTAAAAGTATTAGCTATTACTCTTCAACAGTAAAATATAACTGTAATAAAACGAGACGGTCTTCATAATAATTATAGGGAGAACAAAGCCAAAGACCCCAGGTTCTGATACGGAGCAGAAAACATCTTTCTTTGAATTTGCATAAAACTTAATGAGATTTTTGTTTCCATCATAATGTTTAGTCAGTAGAGAAGCAAAGATAACTTGTATATAGCAATACCTGCTTTCAAAATCAACCCCTATACCCTCCCACTTAGTGCCCCATACCAGAGAGCAAATAATAGTTACTAGTTCACAACATACCCTCCCCATTTAAACTAAACAACCCTGCTTTCATTCCTGCTGGGGACCAAGTCTGCTTAAAATAAATGCATCCAATTCAAATGCTGTACTAGAAAGTGACTTGGATCTGAATAATTTTAGCACAGTTCAGAGTAATAGCAACACTAAAAAGAAAGAAGTGTGTAGCCTTCTTAACTATATAACGTGATGCTATTGGAGTTTACATTTAAACCATCTGCCAATTGCAAAAGCATGTCTCTTGTTTCGCACTCATTATATTCCAACTCGAGATTAACGGTCTATCCTCATTAACTGGCTTAGGCACCGAGGAGCGGTGCGCTCTCTCTATAATGAGGGGATCTTTGAAGTGGTCTTGTCCCATCAGCTGAGGTATTAGTTGGGCACCAAAACCTACTGTATCTCACCCCTCGGAACCCTCCGGAAGGCCGACAAGGCGAATGTTTGATCTTCTGCTTCTGTTCTCCAGATCTTGGGTTTTGTCTCTAAGAGATGATATTTCTTTGTCCAGCTGTGTAATTCAGCCCAAAGCGTCTTGTAGGTTGTCTTCATTGGTGCTTACTCTGTTTTCAACCTCCGCTACCTGGTCTGACCTGGTTGAAAGCAACCCTTGTATGTTTGTTAGTTTAATTTGTATGTCTGCTGTTTTGGTATCGATATGTTGGAATAAATCTGATTTCGATTGTTTAAATGCTTTCACAGGGTTTCTAGAGTTAATCCTGCCAATGGGCCTGACCCACTAACTTACTCTTGGTGGTGGAGCACGACTGCGCATGCTTGACTTGTGAGTTAAAAAAAAAAAACGTGCATGTATGAAGAAATATTAAAATAAGTCACTAAATACAATTTTTTCGCTTCCAAAAAAAGGCACGCCTAGTCAATGAGTACTATCCGTCTGCCAGATATGGTGTTTAAACATGCAGCCATTTTTGTGTTATTTTAACACAAGAAAACCTTAATTTGTCAAAACTAATTTTGGACCAAAAAATTATCCGTCACGTGAGCACGGAGCATATGAAATGCCGTCTCAATCCATTTTGAAATGACAGTGAAAACATACCCCTCAAAATCGAGTTTAAAAAAGGCTCTGCCAGCCATGCTTACAACACTTACCTATAAACCAAACCCTCTAGATCAATGCTTTTCAAACTGGGATAAGCAACAAAGTTGACTCTTTCAAATAAAACCACAGCTGTACTGCACAGCTGTACAGCACAGGGTTGATAGGGTCCCTACGCTAACCCATATTTTGGGGACGCTGTGGACTATGGACTTAAACAGTTCTTGCCGGCTGCAGACATCCACATTTGAATTTCCTTCAGCCTCCCGCATTGTACACATTTACATTTACCTGCCTTTTTTTTTCTAAAATTCTAACCCCCAAATAAAAAAGGAAAATTTCTAAAACGTAAAGAGGCACGTTGTGCAAATTTGAGACAGGACAGGTTTTTAAATTGGCCCTAAAACTGGAATAAATTAATTAATATGTCATTTGAGCCTGATACATTTTATCTTGCAGACTGATGCCTCTGATGTAGTAGGGACAGAGCTCTCCTTGGTAGGGAGAGAGATATT
Source organism: Polyodon spathula (assembly GCF_017654505.1). Taxonomy (NCBI): domain Eukaryota; kingdom Metazoa; phylum Chordata; class Actinopteri; order Acipenseriformes; family Polyodontidae; genus Polyodon; species Polyodon spathula. The sequence goes on along the minus strand of NC_054566.1, from coordinate 4,945,231 downwards.
TGGTATTGTATATTAGCTTGTGTGAGAGACTCAGAGACCAGGTATGCTATAATCGAGAAAGAAATGCCTAGCCGTCATAAAAAAAAAAAAATTAACCAAAAGAGCAAGCTTCTGTGAGCCTCTCTATCGGTGTGTGTGTGGGCCAATCCAAGCCTTACGGGGGCCCAATTCTGCTGGGGACCCTACGCTATAGCGTAATTTGCATATAGGTCAATCTGGCCCTGGTTGAACGCACACATGGCTAATGTACAATAGCTGGGCAATGGTTACTGCAGTCTGGGCTAAAATAAAACCCTCAACGATTGTCATTTTATGATGTTGCTTATTTTAAAAATGTGTAGTATTTCCTAGGTAAGTTTACTTTCTGCAGTTTAAATGCTCAATGTTAGTAGTTTAATTAGTTCAGTGTTTTATCTACCTTTATGTTTTTAAACAACGGTATTATTGAGTTGAGTAGGCAGTTGGGCTGCCCTACTTAGACAGTGAAATCACTCACTTGTTCTGCGCTGGAGCTGAAGTGACACGACTGTTTTTACTTGCAATGCTTGTATGTGTTTTTTCATTATTAATTAATTCGTTGAAGAACTCCTCTGTCGTGTGAATGCATTACCCTATGCTTCCACACTGGTAAATAATAAAAGCAAAAGCACAATAGTATTGTTACAAAAATGGAATCCCGGGATTAAAAAAAAAAATTAAAAATCCTGGGATCCTGAGATTAGGAAAAGCGTCCGGAATTGGATTCCCTACTCCAGACCTGTTGAGTGTCTTCATATCATACAGCGAGTGCTCAGCAACACGCTTTAATGGTCTTACAGCTGATTAACATGAATAGGCTACTGCACTAAACACTTTAACAAGTAAGCATTTTGCTAAAAGTCATTTTTGACTGTATGATATAAATATCCAATTTTTACTTTCAGCAAGTTAGCTTTTGGAAATACTCACTTCAAAACAATGTGCTTATTCTGGCTGGATTGGATACCACACAAGACACACTCAGCAAATTCGAGTTCAATTAAAAACATATACATAACAATGCTTATATTTGTAACTTCTTAAAATGTTTTAATATGAACTGCCCTGTGTGTTTTCTCTCTTCACATCTGCATTGGTTGGAAGAAATGCATGACTTTTGTTGAGAATTGCTTTCTGATTTTGTTTTAAATTAGAACCTTAGCTTTGTTTTTCAGAAGCATAAACAGTTTTTGGCCTCCTAATTTGGACTCGTTTCAGCATACTTATTGGAGTCTGGATTTTGAAATAATTTTACATATCATTTTTAGTTGATGCATTTTCACTGTTGTTAAGTTTATTTTGCTTGTTTTTAACAGCAGTTTTCCATTTACAGCACTTGCAGTACTTGGCTGAACTCTAGCCCCTCCTCCTTCCCTGGTTGCCTTCTGTGCCAGCAAATCGAGATGTTTTATTTTAATGGCCCGCTTAAAGCTTTTAAAATACAAAATTACATACCCTCTGTGTATGGCTGCATTGTTTACTAACCTGGGCTTAGTTTTAATGTAATCTGCCTGTCACCACATGACAAATCTGAAACCAACACATTGGCTTGCAGTCTAATTGGCTTGATTCAACAAGCAGGTCTTGGCTTCTGGTGTCTAGAGTTAAGAGGTTTTGCAAGTACTTAATCTAGTAATTAGAAAAGATCATCTTTTTTTCCTGTTTTCATGTGTATATTATGACTCTATCTCAGAGGGGGGTACGCGGTAGACTTATTTGGAAAGTGATACAGGGCCTAGAAGTTTGAAAACCACTGCTCTACATTAAGTGACAAACATGATGTCATTAGGAATCCTCATACCAAGGTCGCTATTTATGGTTTAGCTTTCTATGCTCATATCGTTACCTCTTAAAAAGTCCTGCTTCTAGTAGCAGTTTCCTCTCAGACACAGTGCATTCCAGCGTATTTATTATGCTTTTCAGAACTTCTCCAAAACAGCAACGCTACCCCACCGCTTACCGGTTCGGGTTCATTCCACAGCCTGGTTTTTGCTTTCAGTTGCTAAATGGTCAAGAAAACCATGTATGATATTTGTTAATGGAATCTAAAGCCTGTCATTTTGTTGGAATGACCAGCAACTGTTTTGTAGCATAGACTTCAATTCAGAATATATGTATGTGCCTGTGGCAAAGTGGTAGATTGTGTACAGGTGCAGGAGTGATGCAGTGTGCAACGAACAGACAGATATTTGTAAACCAGTTGGAAAAGGGTTTTTTATTTGTTAAAATCTTAGTCTGGTGACCAAACAACAATTTCACGCAATACACAACAATGTGTATTGCACTGGAAACAAACAAACAAGTTGCAGTCCCAAATAATAAACCCAAATAATAACAAACACGGTCACAAGTTCTGGGTGCGTGCTGCAGTGCTCGTGGTGGGTGATACGAGTTTATTTGTGACAAAAGTGAAGTGCTTTTCTAGGTTTTGTGCTGGCCTTTGGTGACAGCTCCAGAACGTGTTAGCAGAGTAATAATTACAGACAACCAATTATAGACAAACAAAACACTCACGGTAACTTTTATCACTGGGTCTATCACGGGTCCTTGCAGGTTTAAATACTCAAACCAAAATGAAAGAACAGATACATTTATACCGTCACCATAAACGATTGCATCCGGTCCTGTAATCCAAGGCTGCCACATTATTTACCTTCCGGGTCAATGAGTCAGTGTACCGAAGCTCTGTCTTTTTTCCGACTTCCTTTTAACCCTCGGAATAAAGTGTCAGATTACTCTGTTCCTGTTACTTAGCACCCTCACAGGTTGGGAGGGAGATTTACCACCAAGAATCATTGTCTTTCTGTCACAGTGCCAGATTAAAAAATATGCAACACTGCAAGGATGAAATTCTCAACAGAAAGTTCAGGAACTCCTATGCGCAGCCGGGTGTAAACTTTTTGAAAGTGGAGACAATTTGACTGCCAATGAATAAATACTTTAAAAAATGCATACATATCGGTACACAACACATTTATGAATACAAAATAAGACTTCAGAAAATAACTGATAAAATATAACCAATTTACCATAAACAAAGAAGCTGAAAATACTGAAAGAGTTGTCCCCTCTGCATGTATCACTCAGTCATGTACTGTAACATAACACTTAAACTTTGAATATATTAAGCATTAAGAAATATTACAATATGCAGAATGTGCTGTAGAGTGGGAGTTTTGTTTCAAGATATCCTACAAATCTTGAAATTGATGGGATGATATAAAAAAAATGTCTGTGATCTGTGATATAATAAAGTCATACAAAAACGGCTAAGTCAAACAATGCACAATAAGGTCAAAAATCCCCCTTTAATTTTTAATGTGACAGGCACTAAAAGTGATGTACTTGACGTTTTAATCTGCACAGTATTCTTTGAAATCATCCCTATACTTTCCAGACCCTGGGCATTCACCTACAACAGGACCTAGCCATGCTGCAATGATAGCCTTGCATTAGAACATATATCCCTGAAACAGTATAAAAAGAGTAGACTTTTTTATCCCTGGCATTGTAGTTTCTGCACAATAAACAAAGTGGCAAAAGACAGATTTTCATAAAGTAATATCATTACTGTGGTTTAATTATATGCCTTTTTTTAGATGTACAGTACATGCACGTGAAAACTCAAATTTTACTTAAAAAAACTCTTCAAGAAAATGTAGAAAAGGGGCTTGTACCAAGAAAAAGCACCTCACCGTTTTGGTTTCTGTTTACAGACCACATAACAGACAATACTAGGATCACAACAAAACAAAACATTGATCGCTATACTTAATATGTGCCTTGTGAGTTGGGCCAGTTTTTGGAAAGCATGAAGCAGGCCTCCATCTGTATTCCGATTTTGCCTCGCTTACAAAATCTGAAGCAGCACTTTGTTGATCCTTTTTTTACATGTTAATCTCTACTGTCCGACGCACTGTGTTCATTATTTGTACTGTTTATCAGCTATGTAATTTATGGTGAGCACTGACGTGGATGTTTGCCTTCAAATTCATGTGAAGCAATGATGGTTCAAAAATTCAGATAGTTTCTCCGCCAGACTAAAAAAATAACAATCACTCCATAATAATAATAATTACTCCATATCGCTGTTTTCATGTCTCAAGTCTTCTCTCGTTGATCAACCAATGAACACTGACACAAAGCGAAATGGGCAGAGATTTGTGACGCATGCCAACATGAAATCTGATCAGAATGAAAGCTCGGTCAATGAACATGCAGTGATTATACTGACTTTAATGGTGGCCAATAGCAGCTAACAGAAACAGAAGCAGTATGAAGAAACAGAATGCAAACAGAATGAACTGTGCTGAATGAAAGCTCATATGAGAAACGCTGCCCTAGTGGACTGTGCGAGTGGATGGGATGCATCTGCGTTGGATGAAATTCAGATTAAATAAGACCCAGCACCCACTACTGGCATCAAAATAAGTCCCGGTACAGAGTATCACTACAACACTGACAGACTGGAGCCTGTTCAAAGATGTTTCAATAAAAATACACTTTAGGAATAAAACTGGATACATTTTGTGAAAGATTACATTGATTGCTCTTCGCATCCATTTCTGCCAAACCAACATGTCATCAGCAAGGACATGAAAGCTCTATGTGTTATACTTTCATGTCGATTCTTTTGTTTCGACTACTCAGTCAAGCACTGGGAAGCCGAAAGCTGGGAAGCCGAAATGGGAGTTGGCTGCTTAGAGCCTGGAGGAAGGGCTGCCCTCAGCCACGGATTCCCTGAGGTTTCCCACTAAAAAACTACAACTTTGTGAGTAAGGGGTTTCCTTACCTGAGTGCTGAGCAGTTCCTATTTAGTTCTGCGGTATGCGTGGTCAGGTTTGAGAGGCTGGGTCGCTCTTCTTTGCAGTCTTTCTAGAGCAGCAATATCTTTTTTATAGCGAGGTGACCAGAAATGCATACAATATTCAAGATGAGGTCTTACTAGTGCATTGTACAGTTTTAACATTACTTCCCTTGATTTAAATTCAACACTTTTCACAATGTATCCGAGCATCTTGTTGGACTTTTTTATAGCTTCCCCACATTGTCTAGATGAAGACATTTCTGAGTCAACAAAAACTCCTAGGTCTTTTTCATAGATTCCTTCTCCAATTTCAGTATCTCCCATATGATATTTATAATGTACATTTTTATTTCCTGCATGCAGTACCTTACACTTTTCTCTATTAAATGTCATTTGCCATGTGTCTGCCCAGTTCTGAATCTTGTCTTGATCATTTGGAATGACCTTTGCTGCTGCAACAGTGTTTGCCACTCCTCCTACTTTTGTGTCGTCTGCAAATTTAACAAGTTTGCTTACCATACCAGAATCTAAATCATTAATGTAGATTAGGAATAGCAGAGGACCTAATACTGATCCCTGTGGTACACCGCTGGTTACCACACTCCATTCTGAGGTTTTTCCTCTAATCAGTACTTTCTGTTTTCTACATGTTAACCACTCCCTAATCCATGTACATGTGTTTCCTTGAATCCCAACTGCGTTCAGTTTGAGAATTAATCTTTTGTGCGGGACTTTGTCAAAAGCTTTCTGGAAATCTAAATAAACCATGTCATATGCTTTGCAATTATCCATTATCGATGTTGCATCTTCAAAAAAATCAAGCAAGTTAGTTAGACATGATCTCCCTTTCTTAAAACCATGTTGACTGTCTCCCAGGACCCTGTTACCATATAGGTAATTTTCCATTTTGGATCTTATTATAGTTTCCATAAGTTTGCATATAATAGAAGTCAGGCTTACTGGTCTGTAGTTACCTGGTTCAGTTTTGTTTCCCTTTTTGTGGATCGGTATTACGTTTGCAATTTTCCAGTCTGTCGGTACCACCCCTGTGTCAAGAGACTGCTGCATGATCTTGGTTAGCGATTTGTAAATTACTTCTTTCATTTCTTTGAGTACTACTGGGAGGATCTCATCCGGCCCAGGGGATTTGTTTATTTTAAGAGCTCCTAGTCCCTTTAACACTTCTGCCTCAGTTATGCTAAAGTTATTTAAAACTGGATAGGAACTGGATGACATGTGGGGCATGTTGTCAGTATCTTCCTTTGTAAAAACTTGTGAAAAGTAATCATTTAATATATTTGCTATTTTTTTTCTTCATCTACGATTTTGCCATTTGTATCTCTTAAACATTTAATCTCCTCTTTGAATGTTCGCTTGCTGTTGTAATATTGGAAAAACATTTTGGAATTGGTTTTAGCTCCCTTAGCAATGTTCATTTCTATTTCTCTTTGACCTTTCTAACTTCCTTTTTGACTTGCGTTTGCAGTTCTGTGTACTCTTTCTGCATACTTTCTTTTTGGTCCTTTTTTAATGCTCTGTAAAGTGCCTTTTTTCGCTGAATATTTTTTTTAATTGATCTATTAAACCATTTTGGCAATTTAGTTTTACATTTAGATTTGTCTACTTTAGGGATATAATTGTTTTGCGCCTCTAGTACTACATTTTTGAAGAACAACCATTCTTCTTCTGTGGGTGTTTTCTCTATTTTACTCGAATCTACTTCTGTAAGTCTCTGTTTCATACCTTCATAGTTTGCTTTTCTAAAATTGTAAACCTTAGCTTTAGTCATTACTTTTGGGGACTTAAAAAACACTTCAAATGAGACCATGTTGTGGTCTGAGTTTGCCAGTGGTTCTCTGACCTCTGTTTTAGTTATTCTATCTTCGTTATTTGAAAAGACTAAATCAAGGCATGCCTCCCCTCTAGTCGGTGCCTTGACAAATTGTGTTAGGAAGCAGTCATTTGTCATTTCCACCATTTCTATTTCATCCTTCGCGCTACCCACCGGGTTTTCCCATTTTATTTGGGGGAAGTTGAAATCCCCCATTAGTATGGCTTCTTTTCATTGCCATTCACTAATTGCCATTCATTCATAGCAGATTCTCCATGCTGAAAGAAAATTTCAGCTTTCATTTTATTCATCCAGAACTTTAAACATTTTATTATCTCTGCAGTTATAGGAAGTCATATGTTTTTCTGTTACAACCCGGTCTTATCCAAACCTGGCCTCGTGATTTCCGACTGCCTGTATAAGTGTGGGCAGTTAATAATGTAGACTATGAGACTGTCAAAATACTATGAGATTAGTTCGAACACCCACCCCCTGAGTTGAAATGCAAGCATGTTAATTCGTTGTGCCCCTCTTTCACCAGGGAATACCAGTCTAGATTGTATTTTTACAGACCGATAGAACCAAGGTGTTTTTCTGGGAAGCAGTCTTGCGGGTTTTCCTCGCTGTGTGTTCATTAAAATATGGTTATTAATGAACACATTCTTCAAGTTTATAGCTCTCCATGCAACGTTTACTTGGAGCTGTGCTTGGATTACTACCAAACTAGTTTCCCTAATACGCTTCCAAGTAAAATCAGTAAAAATGGTATCTGACCTGAGACTGTGGTTGTCTGCCAATATATGGTATTTATTTGATTTGATTTGGGAAGCTACCTTTGTTTTGCTATTGATAATTGAGAAACTACACATTGAAATTGTTAATGGAAGGGCAAAACGGGCTAGACAAATGGGATTACAGTATTGCGTTAGCAACAATCCCTTTAAGAAAGTTGTATATAAATTGTCCAGATTTTTTATATCAAGTAATCATCAGCATATGAACCAGACAAACTCTAGCGTGCTCTTGAAATAAATGACAAAAAAACAACATCAAAGCAAAAAAAGGAACTTGAAACTCATAAATGACACGTTGTCAATCAGAGAGTTCTGTGCTGTATTTATAGTTGGAAAAGCAAGAGTGAGTAATTGGAAACATTTGCCACACAACAGAGGGAACGAAAATACTGAACACACGCCAGTCCTGAAGAACTGCACACTGCCCAAGGGCAATGTACCTCCTGCATATGAACAATATGATACTGGTTTTAATAATCAGACAGTGCCAGAAATGTACAGACTAGACCTCACAGAAATCAAATTAGAAATTATTTTAATTGTATAAAAGAGAGCATGGAAGTTATTAAGACACAGCAATGTGTAGAAGGAAGGTACAATGCATTTGAATACATGAGCAGGGAGCTGGCCAAGAAACAATGAGGGCGGATGATAAGGAACACAAACCATCGGACAGGGGGAGACCTGTACTATAGCACTGGCTTCTCTCTAGCATTTTAACACAACAATAAAACAGGGGCATGCTTACCAAGCATTTGCTGTAGTTTCTATTAAAGGATAGGACTGACCTGTAAAGAAAACCCTGTGCTCCACTGTAATACCCATTACAAAGCAGTGTGATGATGTACCACAGCTCAAGTGGTATAATTTAACAGCAGTGGTAATAATAAAAGCTCACCATGCATCTTAATGAGTAAGTGGCTTCAAATGTCATTTGAATTGCTTCTTTACATTCCCCTTATTATTCATTGGTGTTTGCAATTGTCCTGAGGGCTTCAGGGCTTGCTGTTCCAGTATTGATTCTCGGAATCAGCCTTTTCCTAGCTTGTTTTAAGGGTTATTTTGGGAAGTTGAAAGGCTAGACTGTCTACCACCGTATCAACATTAGCATGGGTGTTTAAGCACCAGCTTTGCCGTTGTAAAAGCTTCCCATAGTAAAACCATAGCAAAATGTAATAAAACATAGTGAGAGCATGGTAAGCACAGGTGAGCATTGTAAAGGATAATGATATATTGCAAAGCAGATTCAGAAAAAATGGCAAACCAGGGCAATCTATGGTAAATGCATAGTGTAGCCATAGGAAAAGCATGGTAAAAGTACAAATATTTCAGTAATCTTTTATAAGAGTGTACTTACTGTTACCATATTTTAACTGTTCCTACCCCCCCATCAAAAGACACCTTTCACTGGCAGCAATGGTTCAATATTCTTTTACTGAGTCAAAATTATAGAAAAACCTTTCATATGATTTAAAACTAAAGATATCCTGTTCCATCTCCAACTTGCATTAGCCCTAATGATGTTTTTATTTGTTTACGACCCCTTTGTAAGATTGTGGGGCTTGCTCACACAGTTTATGTAAGCAGTACAACATGGCAGCTTTTGAAAATCAATGAATTCATGAATGTATTTTTAATTTTTTTTGGTAATGAATGAAGTATTTGCTTGATAACGGTAGAAAAACTTGGAACAGAGTAGAAGACAGTGATGAGGTCACAGTACTAGCATTGTGTCTGAAGGTAAAACCATCCACAGCAAGGATCCTGTAGAATCACTTTGTGTTCATCTTAAACGAGCACATCCGCTGTTCTATCAGTGACCCTTGCTGCAAATCACTGGGTCCTGCCAGCTGAATGTGCTGCACTGACTCTTAATGACAGAAGTGAAGCAGGATGAGGCAACACAAACTCTTTATTTGCTTCTTTGGATCACAAAAGCCTTTGTGCTGCAGAGTACAAATGATGTAATACTTTTAAAGGGCAATGTCAATTTGTTTCGGAGAACATAGTGTGTCTTAAACCACAAAGCAGAGGTGCTTTGAGAGTTATTGCAAACACTCTGCTCTCTCCTTAGAACTGAAATGATGCATCACCACATCCATTTCATTTACTGCATGGTACAATCACCATTATCATTACATCCCATGGGCTGGAGCTGCTGCCAACATTAAAACCTATTGATTAAAAGCTTCTGCATGGAAAATGCTGTCTGATCTAGTCTGCACTGCTGAATTTCTATACAGAAAGCTGACAGTGTGAGCGATAGACCAGTGACTCAGCAACAAGGGATTGATATGCTTGGAAGTCTGATTAGTAAACCATAGTTTGAACTGTCTTCCCCTTTAAAGGTTTTATCAATTAACTTTGACTCTAATTGCCATTGTTAATGTCCACACAGGGCTATCTGTTATCTACAATTAAAGTGATTGTAGCTGACAACATAATTCCATAAATAGTACCTATTGTGCACTTTCCTGTATTAAATACTGTAGAGAACAGCGACACATGCAGAAGAACAGAAGAAAGGTTTGAGAATGAGAAAAGGCCATTTAGCCCATCAAGGTTTGTCCCTTGTTAGCACACCATTCTCCCCTGTGTTTTAGATCCTACTGCTTCACTTGGTAGGCTATTCCATGCATGTATAACTCTCTGTGTAAGAAAGGGCTTCCTACCTTTTGCTCTAAACTTTAATTATATTAACCTGTCTTCATAGCTCATGTCTTTGAGTCCTTGGATCAGCCTAGTTCACTAACTAGGGGATTTGTATAATTGCAGTATAACCTTTCTAGATGTGTATCCCACACTTTGCAATATAGCCTAACACTCTATTTGACTTTTTAATTGCCTCACCACATTGGTGAGATACTTTTAATGATGGCTCCACTATAACCAAAATCTTTTTCAAAGTCTTCGTCTCCTATATCCATCACATTCATTTGATACTTATTACGTGAATTGCTATGCTCAATATGCAATACTTTACATTCCTTAACATTAAAATGTATTTGCCACAAGCAACATTTGAAAGGGAGACCAAAAAAAGAGCTTACTTTACCAAATAGGTACAAAAAAGGATCTCTTTGAAAGCGATGCTGTCTCGTCACCTCAGCAAACACAAAACCCAGCAAGACTAGAAAGAACATGAAGTACTGCTTGTCTGTGAGGAACTAGAAGGACAGTGTTTGCAATGCAGAATAAATGCAGCGACAGTTCTTAGAAAAAAAAATAAAGGTTCCATTTGTTATGCATAGCTTAACAGTTTTTTCTTTTAGGATGTCGATGCCAGTCTGCATCGAGAGCAGATCAGAGGCTGGCATTCTTCCCGCTCAACAATCTGCTGATGGTGCTGCTGCTGATGAGAAAGCAAGAACCCATTTTGGGAGATGAGGTCATCTTTTATAAAAAAAAAACCAACAAACAACACTGTAAGCCGGCCCTACCAATCTGTTATCTATAAATGCCCTAAAGGACGCTGTTTATCTTTTTTAATTGAGTCTTTTTTCATTTTACTCTATCTTTGATCTTGCTAACTACAATTAAGGTATCACAACTTGTTATGCCAATATGGGTAAGCAATAAGACAAGCAACTGTACAAACAAGTGCCTGTAACAGGGCCATGAGTAAGCATGTTCTCCGCTTGGTAGCAACACATGATTCAAAGGCTGAACTATCATCCCGAGTGCAAGGCTATAATCCTCTTCAGACAGACATACTGCCATTACCTCAGACCAGCATAGCTGCTGTTGCAAATGGAAAAGCATTTACAGATGCTGGCGAACAATGCTGGAATCAACTCCTTGTTCCATTATCCCGCAAATCAACCTGCAATGTTGGCATCTGACATAGTATTTTTGTCTTGTGTTTTGTCTAGTGTCGACTGTTTTTTGGCATGGGGGTGTAGGTTCCTGCAGTTTTTGTCAGATCAGACAAACTGAAGCAGAGAGTTAGTCAGAGATTTCCCATTGCAAATCTGTCCCAGACTCACTATTTCAGATGTAGGACTATGCCGGTCAGCACTGGGTTATCCCATTAACAAAGACACACATTTTAAGAGGGTTGTTTTTTACTATACCTATAGGGAGTGTGTGTGTGTGTATGTGTGGGCAGGTATTGCTATCAGCTTGTTGACAAAATTTGAGAAATGCCCCCACTAAGATATTAACTCCTGAAAAATTTATGTTGTGACCCCTTGCACAGCTAATATCTAGTATTCCTGAATAAACAATTGAGGTAACTAACCCAATTAATGAGTTCAGTGTAATTCAATAAGGGTGAAGAACACATGCCTCACTTACACAGTTTGAATGTGTTGGAATAGTGGCCAGTTTTACTCACAGATACCAACTTATTTAGTGGGAAAGGTGTCTGTTGTCTGAGGGAAAATGTATACCGTACAAAACCACACAGTAAATAAAATAAGTGTTAAATATGCATAGAGTATCATTACAACACACCTTCCTCAGATAGAAGGGGTCAAGGACTTCATTGCTACAGAGGAGGTGCTTCTAATCAAAGTTTGCTGAAGAGGGAAGCAGCTCACAAACTTGTCAATTCATTCTTTCACTTGTATTCCATTTTAAAGTCTGGCTCTTTAATGGGCAACTATACAACACACTGCCCAAGCTTTCCTATAATGCCGGACATCTGTTTTGGATATGCTGAACTGAAGAAAAAAAAAGTTATTCCAATATTTCCCTGATTAAAATCAAAGACAGAAGAAATATTAATGTGACATTTCTATTTCACAAGAGCTCCTGAAACAGCGTCAATATGCAAAGCCCTGCTCTCCTGGAGTCAAACAGTAATCTCAGCAAGCAGTGCCACGTTGTGGAATCATGGTTAGCACAGCATTCCAGGAACTAAAGACAACTATAATTGATATCGCAGCTAGTATGTGATTGTAAATTTAAGGACATCAATTATAACTTTTTGCTTTTCAATAGGTCGTCTGAATGGGATTAAACTGTAGTTCAAAAACAGAAAGAAAGCACTTCTGACTTCCAGATGTTTACAGTTGTCTTTGCGTGCCCACTCCTTCTCTTCCCGTGCCCCTGTGTGGTGGGACCAGCTACCAGAGAACTTCTGCACTTGTAGATCTCTTGATCTGCCCCTTCTACTAGGCACTGGACTAGCCAGACCTAAGCACCATGTTAGAGGATGCTCAGCTGATGCACTATCCTTGCATTATTGCACTACTACTATGTACTTGTAGATGCAAATTATTCTCATCATCACTTCTTATCTCATATTGTGTTCTAGTGGTATTTGCACTTACTGTAAACTATTTAAATGTTGTTTTTGCATTGTAACCTTTTATTGCCCTGTAACACCTGCAAATTGCAAAAGGCATCTGCCAAATAAACTAATAATAATAATAATAATAATAATAATAATAATAATAATAATAATAATAATAATAATAATAATAATAATTGTTTTTTACTACACATCACTTCAAATGATGAGCCTCTTAAAAATGATGTGAACCATTTGTTTAACCCATTCTTTGCCTTGTGCAAAGAACCTTAACTACAGAGTTTATCTTGCTACACGTTTGATGTACTGTATGTGTTGTTTCTGCAGCTTTAAAACCACACAAAAGAAATAGAAAGAAAAAAGAAAGGTGTAGTTGGTCTCTTGTTGGTTGGTGAAAAGGCAAAATGTTACAGTCTGTGAATCATCTGTTTAAAATGTGGTTGACATTACCATCAGGTCACTTTCATCCCATTCCTTCTGTTTCTTTAAATAGTTTTATTTATTTATTTATTTATTTATTTATTTAGCATTTATTATAGCGCCTTTAACCAAGGAGCTTTCCATGTTTTTAGAATTTGTACAAACTGAAAAAAGGGATGAAGAGGGTAAGATTATTGGGGTAGGGTGAGGAGATTCATAGCTATATGAAAGCAAGGGCCAGAGGCTCGGTCAGGGTTGGGCAGGCAAGGTTATAACAGGAGGTCCGGGGCCAGCAGTAAGGGTAGGATGGGCTAGGGGAAAAAATGAGTTTTGAGAGAGGAGCGAAAACTGCGTAACGTGGGTTACTGTTTTATGTTGAGTGGGAGTTTATTCCAATGAAGGGGAGCAAGAAGAGAGAAGGAACGGAAACGGGATTGGGCACAGGCCGAGGGTGGGACAAAGAGGAACTGTAGTGATTGGGAGTGTTAGGGATGAGGAGGAATATAATAGGAAATGAGTGCAGCCAGATAAGGTGGGGCAAGGGCATGGAGATATTTATATGTTAATGTAAGGAATTTGAACAGGCAGCGTTGCTAAACAGGGAGCCAGTGCAGCTGGAGGAAGAGAGGGGACATATGGAAGGAGTGGGGGAGGTTAAATATAATATGGGCAGCAGCATTTTGAATTTGTTGAAGTGGTGTAAAGGCGTAGGAGGGGAGACCAAGCAGGAGGGAGTTACAATAATCAAGCCGGGTGAAAATGAGAGATTAAACCAGGAGTTTGGTAGCGGAGAAGGAGATGGAGGGGCGTAATTTGAATAGGTGAAAATGGCAGGTCCTTGTTATGGCTAAGATATGGTCAAAAAGGGAGAGGGTAGAATTGAATATAACCCAGAGGTTACAAGCAGAGAGGGTTGGAATGAGGGAAAAGGGGGGGGGTGAGGGAGAGGGGAAGAAAAGGATTTCAGTTTTTGATGGGTTGATAAAGAGGTAACGGCACGTCATCCAGGACTGGATAACAGCCAGACAGGCTGATACACAGACTGCCAGGTCAGGGGTACAAGAGGGGAATGAAAAGAAAATATGTGTGTCATCAGCAAAGAAATGGTGAGGGAAGTTAAAGGAGGAAATGATAGCTTCTAGGGGTGAGGTGTACAGGGAAAATAATAAAGGTCTGAGGACTGAGCCCGGGGGGACACCAACAGTCGGGGGGAGGGGGGGGGGGGTTATTGAAGGCAACAGCAGAGGTGAGTGAAGATAGATATGACTGTAGCCAGGCAAGGGGTATGCCAGAGATGCCCAGGCTAGAGAGAGTGGAGAGTATGATGGGGTGGTGGACAGTATCAGAAGCAGAGGAAAGATCAAGAAGAATGAGGATAGAAGAAAGTCCAGCATGGAAGGAGTTGGCCAGATGGTTCTGGACAGTAAGGAGGGCAGTTTCAGTGGAATGGACAGGACGAAAGCCAGATTGAAATCGGGGATAAAGGGGATTGGCAGATATGTAGTGAGATAGGCATGTGTGAACTAGGCACTCAAGGAGCTTAGAGAAATATGGGAGATAGGGTGATAATTAGCAGGACAACCGGGGGTCAAGAGAGGGTTTTTTTTAGGAGGGGGATGATGGTAGTTGTTTTGAAGATGGCAGGACAGATGCCAGTTGAGAGAGGAGTTAAAAAGGGATACTAAGTAAGGGAGAATAAGAGGGAGGAGTGGAGGCATGAGGGAGGCAGGGACAGTCTGGTGGGGGGGGGGGGGGGGAAGAGGGGGGGTGAGCCTTAGAGATGATAGAGGAAAGTTCAAGTTTGGAAGTAGGGGTGAAGTGAGTAAAGACAGAGTTAAGAGCAAGTGGAGGTGGAGTGGAAAGTTGGGAGAGAGGGCTAGTCTGGGGGAGATTCAGGATGTTGAGATGAATAGTGCTGATTTTGGTGGTGAAATATTGAGAGGGGTCATTAGCCATGAGAGTTGTGAGGGACGGAGATTGAGAAAAGGGGGGGAGGCTGAGTAGCTTGTTAAGGGTTGAGAAGAGCTGTCGGGGATGTGGGTTGTGTTTGGCTAGTTCCAGAGCAGAGAAGAATTTAGAGAGAAAGGAGTGGAAAGCTTGGAGGTTGGAAAGTGAGGGAAGGACTTATAGAGTCAATCAGCATGGATACGGCGGTCTGTTTTAAGGGCAGGGATAAGCCATGGTTGGGAAGGCCTAAGTGAGGGAGAGTAAGGGTGTGTGGGTGCAAGGGAGTTGAGAGAGGAGGATAGCAGAATAGCTAGGATGGTAGAGGCTAAGTCTGAGTGAAGGGAGGAGAAATCAAAGATCGGGGCAAGAAGTGAAGAAGAAATGGAAATCAAGGAAGGGGTGTCTAGGCTACAGAAATTACGGTGGAGGATAGGGAGTACAGGAGAAGGGGTGGAGGGAAGGAGAAGGGGTAGGGAGAGGGTAAGGAAAAGGAAGAAATGGTCAGAGGGAGGACGAGGGGAAGTTATGATGGATGTTGACGCCTTACAACTGGAGAGGAAGATAAGGTCAAGGGTTTTTCCAGATGTGTGTGTGGTGGGGGGGGGGGGGGGGGGGGGGGGGGGGCATGAGGTTAAATGAGTTGGTGAGGGGGAGGAAGGCAGAAGCAATGGGAGAACAATGTTGGTGGAGGTTGAAGTCGAGGTTGTCGAAACTTGAGGAGGGGGGAGCAGGGAGGACAGTAAATGACAAGGAAGGTAGTGCAGTGGGGGAAGGTAAAAGGGGTAAGCTGGTACTCAAAAGAGGGAAGTGGTAGTTATTGTGTGTGGGGGGCAGGGGTCCAGGAAGCTGGCATAAGTAATCCAGCACCGCTGCCTTTACCAACGGGGTGGGGGTGTGGTAGAAGGTGGAGACAGAGGAGGTGAGGGCAGCGATGGTGGTAGTGTTAAGTGGTGTGATCTATGTTTCGATGAGTGCAAGGACATCAAAGTGGAGGGAGAGGAACGCAACTAAGGTGGCTTCCGGCTTATTACGAACCAAATGTGCCTTCCAGAGGCCTATTTTGATTGGGGAGTGGTTGGAGGGAGGTTCAGGTACTGGGAAAGTCAGGTGATGAAGAAGCAAGGGAGTTTTTACTGGGGGAGAAGTAAATTAGGTTTGAGGGAAGGGAGCAACGGGGGTTGGTTACTTTGTAACGGGAGAGAACCATAAGAACATAAGAACATAAGAAAGTTTACAAACGAGAGGAGGCCATTCGGCCCATCTTGCTCATTTGGTTGTTAGTAGCTTATTGATCCCAAAATCTCATCAAGCAGCTTCTTGAAGGATCCCAGGGTGTCAGCTTCAACAACATTACTGGGGAGTTGATTCCAGACCCTCACAATTCTCTGTGTAAAAAAGTGTCTCCTATTTTCTGTTCTGAATGCCCCTTTGTCTAATCTCCATTTGTGACCCCTGGTCCTTGTTTCTTTTTTCAGGCTGAAAAAGTCCCTTGCGTCGACACTGTCAATACCTTTTAGAATTTTGAATGCTTGAATTAGGTCGCCACGTAGTCTTCTTTGTTCAAGACTGAACAGATTCAATTCTTTTAGCCTGTCTGCATATGACATGCCTTTTAAGCCCGGAATAATTCTGGTCGCTCTTCTTTGCACTCTTTCTAGAGCAGCAATATCTTTTTTATAGCGAGGTGACCAGAACTGCACACAATATTCAAGATGAGGTCTTACAAGTGCATTGTACAGTTTTAACATTACTTCCCTTGATTTAAATTCAACACTTTTCACAATGTATCCGAGCATCTTGTTAGCCTTTTTTATAGCTTCCCCACATTGTCTAGATGAAGACATTTCTGAGTCAACAAAAACTCCTAGGTCTTTTTCATAGATTCCTTCTCCAATTTCAATATCTCCCATATGATATTTATAATGTACATTTTTATTTCCTGCGTGCAGTACCTTACACTTTTCTCTATTAAATGTCATTTGCCATGTATCTGCCCAGTTCTGAATCTTGTCTAGATCATTTTGAATGACCTTTGCTGCTGCAACAGTGTTTGCCACTCCTCCTACTTTTGTGTCGTCTGCAAATTTAACAAGTTTGCTTACTATACCAGAATCTAAATCATTAGATGTAGATTAGGAAGGAGGGGGGTGTGATAAATAAAGAAGGGGGTGGGAGGCATGGAGAAAAAAGAAGTAGGGACCAGGGAGCAGTTGTGATAAGAATATATCAAGGTGACAGGAACAAAGAGAAATGGGACGAGGAGTAGAATGGTGGAAGGAGGGGGAACAGTGCAGGGAGAAGGGGATGGGGGGGGTGGTGTAGGGACATAGGGATGAAGGACTCTCTCTCACAGAGACAGAGGGGTTGAGAAATCCTGAGTGCTCTCACCTACACATGAAACGGGGGGGGGGGGGGGGGGGCTATACCTAGGGGAGGGAGGATAAGTGGCCACGACTCACTCACACTGAGCCTGGAATTAGATACAAGGTCAATATTGAAAGCATGGTGAGATTTGAGGGAAGTGCTTTGGATAGGGAGGAG
Source organism: Polyodon spathula (assembly GCF_017654505.1). NCBI lineage: Eukaryota > Metazoa > Chordata > Actinopteri > Acipenseriformes > Polyodontidae > Polyodon > Polyodon spathula. The sequence goes on along the minus strand of NC_054566.1, from coordinate 4,927,616 downwards.
GTGGGGAGGAAAGACAGAAAAAATTGTAATAGGTTTTAATGTGTTGGTTCAAAGCAGGTAGTTGTTCAGGTGGGAGAAAAAACAGTCCTAAACAAAAACAAAGCAGGGTGGATGGAGGACAAGGCACGGACAAGCACAGAGGAGCGCCGCTCGCCATGCCACTATGCGCCAAGCTTTGCTGTAAATAGCCTCCCAGCCGCGACCTGGTGACGTCACCTGCTCTGCCTCCAGCAGTTCAGAAGCTGCTGGGCTGTGGATCAGAGTCTCGAACAGCGGAGCCAGGTGAGGAAAAAATACAGTGAAGACAGTGCAGAGCTGAATATAGTTAGAATATATAGATAGTATAGTTAATGCAAATACTACTGTTCCAATTGTACCGTGATTAAAGCTAACAAAATAATGTATTCACTATATACAATACTGACAGCAATTATGGGAACAACAAAGGCTTTGCAGCAAGACTGGGATCGGGATTGTATAGAACGGTACCCCAAAATGTTCTCCTTTGGAAAGTAGTACAACACAGGATGGGGAGTTTGTTGCCGGATAACTTGACTCAGACTACTAGCTCATAAATATCTTGGTATCCCTGAATAGATAATGGTCTACTCTTTAAAAACCTGCCAAGGACTTTAATGAGCAGCCTGTCCCACAACACTGCTCATTGCAATTAATAAGTTACTGCCAGTGCTGAATGATTATGTGGATAATTTCTTCACACTTTTTGGGGGTGATGGCTAAGACTGGTTTATTCAATGTAGTGTTGTCCTTTTCAAACCTATTTCTGAGGGTACAATGAAAAGATAATGTTAAACCCAGGCATTCTGCATTGGTACTAAGTGGATCAAAGTTGGGGACCACAGCACTTGTGGGTCAGACTGCTCCAAATACTCTTTTGCATATTTTGTGAAGAGGAGACGATTATTAGTGAGCTAGTAGTCTGAGAGATGTTACCCAAAAAACAAACTCCCCATCCCCAGTTGCACAGCTTTCCTAAAAAAAAGAACATTTTGGGGTACCATTGTACTTGTGAGATGCATTGCTCATTACAATATTGTGCATATGGTTGACAAACGCAGTTACTAAGCTGAAAGTGACCTCCAAGTGCTATCAACCACATTTTCAACACATGGTTCAGAGACAGAAACATTTTATTTTAAAACGTGATAGCTACAGGTTAAAGAAATCTCTGACTTTCCTAGTCTTTTTGCCTGGAGAGAGAAGTCTCCACTCCTTCAGAGCTTCCTTTCCTGTCAGTAACCTATCAGCTGCTTCCCCCAATGACTGACATGCTTTGCAGCGAGTAAGATGCTTTGACCCGGAGAACTGCTACAGTTAAATAACAGTAACAGAATTCAAAAAGGCAAGACAAGCACACTGACAGCTTTGTGTTTGTGATAACATGTGTTTCCTTCAAAACTGCAATATATCTGAGATATATGTCTATATAGTGAAGTGCATAACAATTAAGATTTTTAAAAGCAAATTGGTTAGCTACAGCCACTTTAACACTGAGCAGAGGGTATTTGTCTCGTCGTCTCATTCTGAATTCCAATGTCCAGTTGTCACCCACAATGGGTCTATACTCTAATCCAAGCCCTTTATGTTAGCAAGTAGCTTCCCTGCAGTGACTATAAATGTAGACACCATGCTTGTTTTTAAAAGATGGAAAAAGTCATATATTTATTTTTACAGTCAGCATAAGTTTACAGAGGATTATCTCCCCCCCCCCCACCCCACCCCACCCCTTACAAACAGCACAGTGTTCATTTGTATAGCTTCGTAAGACAGGAATACCTGTAGTCAATGGGAAATCAGCAGCACATTCTCATTCATTTTTGCAGTCAGTTCCACGCCTGAACGGAACAAAACCTGATTGGAAAGGTACAATACAGTAAGTCATGCCTGTTTGTGTTCCTAAGGTGAGGTTTAGTTAGTGTACTTCTGAAGAATCCTCAATTATTTAATGAGGAGTCAGCATGGATTTCTATTAATTTCTAGATTTCTAGTAAAAAGTGAACAGGGATGGATCGTAAGGCTGCCCCCTTTTCACTCTCTATAAATCCCCCTGGTGTTGTATCTCTGTATTGACCCCCTTATTAACACTGCTGAGATCTGTGAAAGCATTTCTATGTGGTAATTATTCACATATGATATGACAGATTTTGCCATGTAGACAAGAACTTTTGAATATAAGCCACAGTACTCTAACAATGTCACGAAACAAGGCTTTCCAATAAGTTAGTGCAAGGAAAGTAGATTTAAATATAAGACTCTACACAACTCTAACAATGTCACAAAACAAGGCTTTCCAATAAGTTAGTGCAAGGAAAGTAGATTTAAATATAAGACTGTACACAACTCGGGTAAGAATGTCATGGAACAAGGCTTTCCAATAAGTTAGTGCAAGGAAAGTAGATTTAAATATAAGACTGTACACAACTCTAACAATGTCATGGAACAAGGCTTTCCAATAAGTTAGTGCCAGGAAAGTAGAAGTAAGTGCTCCACGGGCAGGTTACAAAAACATGATCTGCAAATCGGCAGCTGGTTCAAACGGTAGGCCTCAATGGGGCCTCATCCTCTTTCACACTGTTGCCATGGTATCCTGAGAACGCCCTGTCTGTGCTCTCTGGAGGTCAAGGCAGGTCAGTCTCCAGAGATTCCAGACACTGGGCCAAAGATGAGAAATGAGCAGGGTTACACAATACAAGCATTGCCTCACACACACAGACAACTGAAAATAAGAAAGCAGAGTGAATGTAAATACCGGAGGAGCTCTGGGAAGTTGAACAGATTCGGTGGACAGCCTCACTGATATCACAATGAGTGGGGTAGAAAGGCACTGCACAAAGCTTCTATTGAAGTGCCTAAGATAGAGATTCAATTCAATAAAGCACTAGAATGTTTCTTTAGATACAAATATACAATTTGGAAAAAAAGTGTACTGTAGTTAAGCACATTTTTTCCTTTTTTACAAAAGAACTTAAGAAAATTCAGGAAAAAAGCAGAGGCTATTCAGCCCTTTAATTGGGTCTTAAAGGATGATTCAGCATCAACAACATGGCTAGGTAACCAATTTCTTCACCACGCTCTGTAAAATAATGTTGTCTACCCTCTGTCCTAAGCATAAAATGTTTAGTTTTTTTTTTATATAGTTCGATCTTTTGTAGATTTTGAATCCTTTCAATAGATTACTTATTTAGAGTGGATCTTGTGATGCACTACATAGTTCCGATATAGCTTTGAAAAGCCCAACCGTAAGACAAAAATTTCACGAGGCCAAAGACCAAAGAATGTAGGGTAGAGTATGTAGAAGGTAGGGTTATTGTCTAGTCTGTGTTTTAGTACATAATCTCTCACATGAGTTTGCTGACCGAACTTCAGTTCTTTTTTATTTTTTATAAGCCTGATTCCTCCAGTCATTGTTGATACAGAAGAAAGGTCAGGCTGGCACAGCACTCAGTGCTTACAGATTAGTTTCAGTGTTGCAGGCCTTATTTTAAAGCTGACGTACCTAGAAAGGGAAGCAGGCGGAATGCCACCCATATTCTGCACAGCTATGTTAAGAGCTGTTTAGCTTATTGGCATTTCTTCCTTAATGGCTCTGAATTTTACAGGGCAACGTTCTTACCTTTAAGTCAATAAATGAATGAGATCAGTTTCCACATGCTGATACTGCCTTTTATAGGATCCATTTAGCCGAGTGTTTTTAGCAGCTGTTAAGACAGCGATTTTCATCTTCCATTCATTCGTCCATTCTTGAAAACAGACCATATATGCTGATCGAAGAGTGTTATGCAAACAATTCATATTTTATAGCCAGTCCTACAATCCTAATCTTATTGCAAATCAGAAACTCCCTTATATATAGTTCAGCAGAGCTGTATTATCTTGCTATTTATTAAGATACAAAATGTTTTTACTTGGTATGTAGTTCACCAAAGCTTCTGTTGACATGCTAGATATATGCACTTCATACACAGGTGTAAAAGCATGTTCAACGAAGCAAAATGAAAGTTTCTTCAAAATACAACCTTCTCTATACAGCAGCCTTTAACCGAACAGGTTTATGTTCCATTGTTCCACCCTGGAATATCCATATATCTTGAATAAGATTTTTTTTTCGCACTGTATGAAGAGATTAATCCAGATGCTTTGGATACTTGTCTCAATGTACAGCATAGAAGCCATTTATATTCCGGCCTATGGCAATATGTGAGACATGTACACTCCATGATATTCAATGAGGATGGAGCTTGAGAGGTTCTGCCCTGTCAATGATAAAAAAACACACCTTTTAAAGACCCCTATAGGTTATTATTGTGAAGCCATTTTACTCTAGAGAGAGTTTTATTTTCTAATACTATGGCATACTTTTATTTTTCCAGCTAATTCCAGATGTATTTGGACAGTTATTTAAATTCTGAAAGAATATTCAAACATGAAAAAAACACATTTGTTACAGTAATACAAAAAATACATTGCGAACTTGTCCATGTTTGAGTAGGTAAAAAAGGGTAACAGCAGTCAGGTCTGCTGGTATGTATCTGTTTATCTGTTGCTGTTTAGATCAGACACTAATTAGATGTTTAAAACAGCCCCCTCCCCCCCGAATCTCACTATATTTGTATCTTTCCAACAGGCACCAGTGCCAATAAGAACTCAATTCAAGAGGGTGAAAAGAGTCCAACAGAAGACTGCAGCACCGTGCATTTAATAAAAGTGTCTAGACGATTTCTTGCACATATAATGTGCTCTAGTGCTGTGCTGGGAGAGGTCTAAAAAAAACTAGCTCCACCAGCACGTCACTTCCTGCTGGCCTCCACATCTGCAATTCTCAAGCTGAATCCTATAAATGCCAGGTTAACCAAAAGTCAAGATGTAACTTCAGGACAAGTAAACCAGTCGAAAGATCAGGGCACTTTCTACCATGTATATCTTTATAGTAAGCCAGTGAGCATTCCACAGCCGGATGCTAGCAATGTCAGGGCAGGGGAACATCAAGCATAGGCTATCCCCAGTTGTGATCTCCTCTAAAGACAAAAGCAGTGCAGCGCTCTTGAAACCAACTTCAAAGTTATTTATCTGGTCATTTTACCTGCCTGTAAAATAACTCCTGTTTGGAAGGAATCCTCTTGCATGCACAGGCCAGATTTACGTAAATAACGATGCCACATTAATGGAAAAGGACAGTGCTTTACACGTGAAAGTGTAATAGATTGCAAAACTCTTTGATTCCTAACCACAATAAAAGAAAAATGTTTGTTTCATTGTGCTAAAAGGTTAATACAATCAGATTTAAGGGTACACACGGTACCTGTTACGAGACCAGAGTGATTGGCTAGCATGCCAGGGAGACAGCAGGCACATAAATCTGACAACTAGGCCTGTGTCCAAGCACATCAAAGTATGCTTCTATACAGATCTTACCTCATCTGAAAAGATTGTGAGTAAGCTGGGATTCGCACAAAACAAAGCGTTTTTTTTTTCCTCTTCACTCCAAGGTAAAGGAAGGACAGGTTTTGTGATTCATCCAGATATAAATCAAGGACCAAGCATTTAGGGAATGTAACTCAGCCACTTTATAGACTGACAAGGTGACTTAGCAGTGAAGTCAATGTGGAATTGTTTCCAGAACTGGATACGAACAGGGCAAGGTTGCATACTTTGTACTGCTACCTTACTGATTATTTCTTCAATTACTGGATCACATTATATGCATTAAAGTGAATAGACAAAGGCCCTTTTAATGCATTTTGTTATAACCCCCTACTACAATGCAGAAGGAAGTACCTAAAGAGGTATCACTGACAAACTTGGAGAAAGAGTAGATCATTCACAATCTGGGTCAGGTTGCATAAAAGACTTGAAGGGTAATCTTTCGAGATAGTCGCTGCCAATATAACCCATATCAGTAAAAATCTTTTTCAATTTCTTTCAAATTTGGCCACATTTGTAAAGTTTCACTGTCCAGTCACCTGCGTGATGCTATCTATCCTCATGTGTTTAGAGTTTGCAATAAGGTGACATTCCCTTCTAAGATTGGGATTGCAAAGCTGTGAAGTTGGCATGACAATTCAACTTTGAATTGTAACAGATCCTGATATTGATGATGTGATACAGCCATCTGAAACGTCTTCATACCAGATAGCTGTCGGATGGCATTGCTCTGACCTCTTGCTGGGTGGATAGATATCATTGCTTATTTCTTTATCAGTACAAGCTTATACAATATTAAAACAAGTTTTCAGGATGTTTGATTTTAATGCCTGATGCTCTGATGGAATTTAGGTTACAAACACATGCTTCATCTTTGTTGCAAGGGACGCACTGATGTGGATACAAACTGCATTTCTCATTCTCTTAAAGTGCCAAGAGATGCTCATTTGCCATGATGTGTAAATAAACATATTTTAAAACTATGATTATTTGAAAATGCAGGTAAAATATGTCACTGTAGATAGCCAGACAGTCAGTTGTTTGGCTCATTCTAAGAGCTCATAAGAATACCACCTCATATACCATCGGCGGGAGCTATTATTTTTCAAGTGAGGTCCATGAATGTTAGAAATTCAGTCTGTTTTGTGAACATTTAAACCAGGAATTGTTTAACGTAATGCTTTGATGGTGGTCTGTCCGCCCTGAAAGTCAAACTGTAAACCATGAGGGCAATTAACTTTTCCAAAATACCAACTATATTGGATGATAATCCCATGCAAACGTCAGAAGAATGGTGAATCAAAAAGAGCTATGTAAGACTATGATCAACACCTCATGTTAAAAGACGAACACACGGAAACTGCAATCTTTCATTTGTTTTCACAGCCTTTCTCTTTCAGAACCAGTATCCCATGAATATACTTTGAATGGAGATCTCCTGGCTGAAAAATAACTGCTAAAGTTACCAAACAGACAATTTATCCTAAATTTAGCCCAAATGTCCAGAAATGCTCTCTCACCACAGTAATCCCTACAGCAGGTCAGTAGATGTCCTCCAATCCCCACTCATCTCCTTACACCCAGGAGCCCCTCAGTGGATCAGACCTGCTGGTAACAGCTTTGGCCTCACTTGGCGCCTGGCCGGGGGGGTCCACTGTAGCGCGTTGAGGAGAAGCAGTACTTCCTAACCTATGAGAGCACCAGATCCAAAGCAACATACTCTGTGGAATCCGAGGTGAAACTAATAAAAAATTATTAAACTAATAAAAAAAAATTATTGTCTCAGTATAATCTTTTTTTTAAGGTTACAGTTAAAAAGTAGTTTAAAAGTATTACCATTATTTAAATAAATAAAAAAAAACATTTAATACACGCCAGGCCCACTATAAACACAAAAGTAACAAACTACCAAAGAAACAGACAAAAATACAAAGTTGTTCCCCCCTTATCAGATGACTTTAAATCCACGTTATTCTTATGCAAATCAGAAAACACATGCATATGCAAATATTAAAACTTTTTCAATAAGACATTACATATACTACTGCGTTTCCTTTATTCAAAAGACAAATCTTAATTTCTTACATCTAGAAACAGACTACTATTGGGAGAAAATATAAAAAAAAGTAACTGGCAATGTCTAAATTTATATTAAAAAAAGAATAAATGAATCCTTTAATGTTAGCACGTGTTTTCTTTGCAGCACACAAGAAAGTATAGAAGGCACTAGAGCATCAGTTAAATGGCAAAAAATCTTGCTATGCTTTTATTTGTTACTGTATTCCCTCAGTTTTCAAATACCTGCACAATCTATTCAAATAAAACACATATAACAACATCTCAGATATGTTTCTTATACAATACACCTTACCAGACAAAAAGTTCACTTAAAGTTCTACACAAGCACACCGAAGCCTGCCATTTTCTTAGAGCAATAGACTACAAACGTGATTTATGTTTTCCAACCAGTAAGTAACCTATCCTGTTCAGACAAGTTAACAATGCAATATAATACAATTAGCAAATTACTGGATAATTAAACATAGATTTTATTATTGTTATTATTATTATTATTATTATTATTATTATTATTATTATTATTAGTATTATTATTGGCTTAAATACGTGATCCTAAACGCAGAAATTATTCTAGGAATTGATACTGTTAAGATGCATCTCATTTTCCTCCTGGTCTGAGGCACATGTTTTTATGATGCTGATAGGGGTCAATACTCATTTATGAATCAGACGAATAAAATGCTAATGAGAAAACTGGTCTTCAATGGCACGTTATTATAACATCACAATGTTTTTTTCATGGTAAATGCAGTTTATGCATCACCTGATGAAATACTGTCAGGTTATTACTGGCACAATACGTTTTATGAATATGGGCCAAAGAGTGATAAGGGTGTGGAATTGAGCCAGAATCACTTGAATCCTTTAACCCTTAAAGTTAAGTATTTTTGAAGTAGTGTTTCACCAGAGTCAATGCAATGGCATAATACATTTTATAAGCAATAAAAGCGATTATTTTATCAAAATAAATACTTATAAATAAAATAATAATTCTTCATTTCATTATTATCAGTAATAAGGAAAAAAAAAAAATAGTCGATACCTTTAGTTCATGAAATAGAATCTGCTTATATCCACTCGTTTCTTGATATTTATAAATGTTGTAAAAACATATACTGCATATGAGACAGAATAAATGTTCTAATATAATTATAAGTCAAATACCTCAGATTTACAGTGCTACCCCCTTGTCTATTGGCTCTAAACAAGTTCCTGTGATATTTAGTTTCTGCTTTTGTCTCTGCAGGCTGCTGCTGTCTCCACCCTGTAGACACTAAATGCTCCTCTCAGTGATGTCACACACACACACACAAAAAAAAAAAAAAACAACTACCAAGAAGTGAATGTCAGTCCCTCCCCTATCCATTGATATGTCTTTCAAGCCTGTCCTGCAAAGTACAGTGGCCCTGTAATGATCACGGTCCCAGAAGCCCACTTCACTATGATCGTGTCGATCCAGGTGTTTAAGGGTTAAGACCCAACATGACAAAATTTTGAGATCAATCAGCCACTAGGAAATGGACCCGGAAATGGACTGACTGGCCTCCTCTCACTCGTACATTTTTGCATGTTCTTATAAAAGATTGGTGCAAAATCAAGGCTGTTATCATGTTCACCAGCAGAGTGTGTCAGAAAGACAGATGGACAGACCGACCCACACACATAAGGTTTCCCAGTGATCTCAAAGCATTTTACAAAAATCACAACATTGAACAGTGAATCCTATAATTATGGATGGGGAAAGACAGGTGGTTTCAAAGCCAACATTATAGATGAAAGTTTTTGAACAATATCATTGTTTGTCCCTGAGCTGTGGGTCAGTTACAATTCACATATGACATCATATCTCAGGAGCTGTGACTCATTGCCCTTTACATGAGAATACCTAATGCCCATTTTCTCCAATTACTCTGAGAAGCAGGCAGCACACCAGAACTCATTTGGGGACTCAGACTGGCTCTTGCTAACACAAACCATGTGTTTAAACTCAGATAAGATGTAATCTGACTGCACACCATCATGAGGGCAATAAAGTCCTAAACTTAGTCACAAGCAATTGAAAGTAGCTCATTTCTTTGTGCAACGGCTGGTGGACAAGCCTTCTAAACTAGCCTTTATAATACACACATATATATGTATATTTGATCAACATTTCCTACCAGGCTGCTCAGCACGGGGGCACAATACGTAAGCTTTATTTCAATATTATAACTGCAGTACAAAACAAGATGTTGTGTTGTGATTATCTTTACTATAGTATGAACATGGACACTGTTAGGATTTTAAAATACATTGTGTGAGTAATGCACTAGTAACATCTCCTATCCATAGCTGATAGGGTATCAAAAACAAAGCCGCATATCACAGATTCTTTGCCACTGCCAGCACTTGTATTCAGTCAGTAATAGAGGGAGAGAGTCAATGGAAGGTCTTAATGTGCTAAAATAGCATTATCTGTTCTAAATGCAAAGTAGAATTAAAAATCTATTGGCCTATAAAACGCTGCTTGTTGTCTTGTATCCAGTGACAGCAGATAAACATCACACAGCTATTCAACACAGAAGATAAGGGTTAAAAAGTCAAAGGGCCTGCAGAGAAACTTAAGCTTCTCTAGGACAAAGGTGTGCTGTGATGGTGTGTTACCTGTACTTCCTTATCATGCCAGGATAGCATCTATCCATTTTCGGAACTCTCTGTTGTTCATTCCCTATTTACCATTCAATGCAAGTGTTGATGCACTTGGAAATAGGGATGGGTTTGCACCACTGTTTTCAGGTTCTAGCAGTAAATCAGCATTTGAAGCTGTACACCTGTAAGATGTGGAAGTCAATGAGAAATGTAGTAATATGGATTTTGTTGTCCAGTGACTATAACAGTGCTTACCGGTGTAGATTTCAGCCTCCAGTGGGTCCTCCACCTTCTTGTGCTGTATGATGAAGTCTGAGATCTTGCATCCTATTACAGGCTCGATGTCCACCCACTCCATCGCTACCATGGTGCTTGATGGCTCCAGGTTCGGAGCCAGCCGTAGTCTGCAGAGCCATTTAAACACACAATTAGAAAGAATGAAAGCATTAACATGACTCTCCCTGCATGCCACCCATCAGGGGCTTTCCTGTAGGAGTCACCGGGAACCACATCAATATGTTTATCTTCTCATTCGACCTTCGGGTGACAGAACTGCTAAGCTGCCCACAGAAAGCATTGAGTCAGCTGGGTAATATTACCGGTATCCTTACATTATAGCAATGAAGAAAATTGTATCTGCAAAAAAAAAAAAAAAAAGCTGTAATAAGATTGGATAAACACATCATTTAAACGGTTTTGCTTTTACACTTTGGTAACAATAAAAAGTTGATAGTTCCGGAGCCTTCCAGAATGACAAGGGATTGATTGCCAGCACAGGGATGTCTGGACACAAGTGGTGCTATATCCCTGGGGCTTACTCTCCTTTTTATCCTAGACTTAGAGGACAGACAGTATTGGAAATCTATGGCAGTCTGTCACTATGGTTAGTGGTGAGGGTTGCGTGGGATGCACCAGTTTGCCTTACTCTGGATGGTCATCGTGGCATTTTTTTTATTATTTCCTTTAGTGACACTGGATGGGGTAAAACAAAGATATTGTAATTGATATCATTTAATGTATTTATTGTTATCGTTATGGAAGTAGGTAATGGTAGAAGTAAGCGAACAGCTAAAGTGATGAGAGCAACTCCGATATGCAGAACAGGTCAGAGCATGAAAGACTCAGGCTCGTTTGCACAAGCAGTGATAAAGCTTTAACCCTCTCCTTTCTGGCAGCACTCTGACCTGTTAAGAACATAAGAAAGAACATAAGAAAGTTTACAAACAAGAGGAGGCCATTCAGCCCATCTTGCTTGTTTGGTTGTTAGTAGCTTATTGATCCCAGAATCTCATCAAGCAGCTTCTTCAAGGATCCCAGGGTATCACCTTCAACATTAGTGGGGAGTTGATTCCAGACCCTCACGATTCTCTGTCTAAAAAAGTACCTCTTATTTTCTGTTCTGAATGCCCCTTTGTCAAATCTCCATTTGTGACCCCTGGTCCTTGTTTCTTTTTTCAGGTCGAAAAAGTCCCTTGGGAAGACATTGTCAATACCTTTTAGAATTTTGAATGGTTGAATTAGGCTGCCGCGTAGCCTTCTTTGTTCAAGACTGAATAGATTCAATTCTTTTAGCCTGTCTCCATATGACATGTCTTTAATCCCGGAATAATTCTGTTTGCTCTACTTTGCACTCTTTCTAGAGCAGTAATATCCTTTTCGTAGCGAGGTGACCAGAACTGAACACATTATTCAAATTTAACATTACTTCCCTTGATTTAAATTCAACACTTTTCACAATGTAACCGAGCATTTTGTTGGCCTTTTTTATAGCTTCCCCACATTGTCTAGATGAAGACATTTCTGAGTCAACAAAAACTCCTAGGTCTTTTTCATAGAGTCCTTCTTTAATTTTAGTATCTCCCATATGATATTTATAATGCACATTTTTATTTCCTGCATGCAGTACCTTACATTTTTCTCTATTAAATGTCATTTGCCATGTGTCTGCCCAGTTCTGAATCTTGTCTAGATCATTTTGAATGACCTTTGCTGCTGCAACAGTGTTTGCCACTTCTCCTATTTTTGCTTCTTCTGCGAATTTAACAAGTTTGCTTACTATACCAGAATCTAAATGATTAATGTTCTGATGGTGCACAGGTCCACACTTGAGGATATTAAAAGAGATCCAAACAGGCTTTTATGTACAGCGTTATATCTCAGTTGTGCAGCTGAAAGTAACCAATGCAAAATGAAATACAGTGAAGTCAGGTGTAAGGAATGTAATTTGTATGCAAGTGAATGAGATTACACACGTGTGCCCTGCCCCTCTGTGGATTTTGTGTTATATGTTGGTGTATAGGTATTGGTGCATGGGATATAAATGGGTCTCTGTAGCACAAGTGATTTAAAATATATAGTTGTATTTATGTATCACTTCACGTGCAGATAAAGAATGTAATGTATGTGAGCACGGGGCCATGTTCTATTTTGTTCAGCATTTTATTTTGTGTGTGTTAATAGACGCACTGAGCGCCTTATCGTCTCAGTTTTCACCTGCCAGTACTGCCTGTCTGTGTGATTTCCTGGCGTGACGTCACCCCTACAGCCAGCCTGTTCACACCCCACTGTTTAATTATTTTTTTTATGGCAATGTTAGACAAGTGATTTTGTTATAGTGATCGTAACAGGCGTGGTATTTAGAGCCAAACCCATTTCAATCACTAGAATAGATCCAATGTCTTTCCATAAAATATACACCCTGGAGTGCTGGTTTAAAGTGTGTGATAGTTTGTCTAATTTAAGTAGCATTTTTACTTATGGTGGGAAGCCTTCCAGTGGACCAATACTGTAATTATTTTTTAGGGATTTAAAATCCATATATTACTATTAGTGGTATCTGGTGTAGATATGTTTTTTTAAAAAGCTGTATAATGAGGGTTACTGGCCAGCATAGCACTTTATACATTATGGATCCACAAAACGTTTGACTTTTAATGCCAACAGCATCCTGGGTGTTACGCTTCACTTTTCACTCTTCACTCTTTATGAAAGAGAGAGAGAGAGACAGAGAGAGAGAGAGAGAGAGAGAGAGAGAGAGAGAGAGAGAGAGAGAGAGAGAGAGAGAGAGAGAGAGAGAGAGAGAGAGAGAGAGAATAGCTGAAAAGTAAAATGGGTTTAATAAAGCCTAAAAGAAAGGCTGAATGCACTTTCAGACTGGACAGTGAAAATACCACTGTTGAGTGAAGAAACAGGACTGGATGTGATGCTTCGTAATCCTAGCTATCCATACATCAAAGCTCTCCCATAATCAGAAGGAAAACAACGTCTATCTACTGAGTAGGAACCATTAAGAGAGAATAGCTGTAGTGCTCGCTTCCTGCAGTCTCCCATGTGTGGTTAGACAGGCCAGGCACATGAATAATAAATGAGCATTTGCTTTTTGCAATTAGAAATGATAGCAGCAGCTGGACTGTACATCTCCCAGAGAATTGAAGACCGGTCAAACGAACATTATAGCGGAGAGTTTTGCTGACATACTGGAAGCATTAAATATTGAGACGAAGCCTTCTGCTGCCACTGTGCACATGATCAGCTCTCCTGAAACCCCTCTTCAGCAGGTCCTACCATTAGAGGAAAGAGCTGCTTGTGCAAATCCATGCCAGCCTGGGAGTGGTTTGCATTATTTAGCGAATCCACAATCAGATGAGATGCAGACTGGCAATATGAGAGGCAGAGAAAATAGAACACATTCATTCATTCCTGCACAGAAATAAACTTTTTTTTTTTTTAAATACATTTGTATGGTGTGTATATGAATAGTAATAATGCATTATACTTTGAAGGCAACAATTAAAATGAATTAGAAGGTAATTAATAAGGTCACTTGAACAAACGTTTCCACTAAAGCACACACTTCTATCCAGGCGTGCTTTCTATTTCATGGTTCATCAATGGGTTTTTTATTTATTGTTTTTCAAAAAGAAAAAAAAAAAACATTGTGGTTATACTACTTTAAATAATTTATAAGGTTAGTTTCATATAAGCAAATTATCTTGCTAGTAACATTTGCGTTTCTTTTTACAAAAATAAATGCTGCAAACTTATGACTAGGGTAATTGCTTTGTGAATATTGGGCACAATTTTGCAATTTAAGGTATTTGTGACGTCTACCTATTTATATAAATATGTAGATAATACTTTAGGAGGTGTCACAAAACAGGTTGTAGTGTACCACATGTGAATTACATTAAAATCGAATAATATTGCATTGGTTTGAACTCTTATTATAATATGATTATATCTGTATGTAACTGTTTTCTTTCTATTCAATATGTAAGTCGGGTTGTGTGATTTTATTAGATAACTTTATTAATCTAGACTCTGAAGTGAGTGGTTCAATACAGTTGTAATCACTGAACACCTTTAGATCATCATCTGGTACAGAAAAGCTCCAGGGTGTTGGAGATCATGTGTGGTTTGAGTCACTTACTCAGGCTGGAGCAGAGGGCTGCAGTTTGGGAGTCCGTTCTCGTCAAAGGCACTCAGGTCACATCTGCACCAGTCCTCAATGACATCACCTTTTCCTGTGCACCAATAGGTGCTCATTACAGCGTTCCTGAAAGCCTGCAAAACAAACGGGTGGCAGAAATGAAATTAGTGTCTCGCAGCACCTGCTTGTTTTGTTTGAGAAATAACCGCCCCCTGTTTAATATGGAACAACCCTGCAGCGTCCCCTTTGTCGAGATACGTGAAGAAAAACATGCCCACTTCTGGGGTTTCTCACAAGGCAAACTGGATGTGAACAAGTCTAAATACGGCACAAATTAAAGATAACTTAATGAAAACCATGCCCTGAAAGGGAGGGGTCATATACAACCGTGAATAGATTCATTTCACACCACTCTATTCTTATTTAGGTATTCATTTGATCTGCTTTTATTTTATATCAAGTATGTTACTGATACATTTCAAATATTAATAATGTTTTAAAAACAGCATCAGATTAGTGCGTTAGTGTAATATAGGCTTGCACAATATGGCATTTTCATTTGGAAATGTCTCTTTATTGAGTGAACACTAATTATGTGCTTTTCACACTAAAGCCTGTTCACACGACAGTCCAGGGCTCCAATGGCTCAGCTATTCACGTCACCAAGTTAACTGCACAGTGCATTAATCTCTGAAATGCAGAAGAAACATGATCAGATCTCAGCTATGTATTCATATCAATTAAGGTCAATCACCCTAATCTTGCATTACAGGATGAAAAAGTGTCAGTCTGAATCAGAGGAGTCAGGTCACCTCTGAATGAACTCACACTGTGACTCAATAAGTTTTGATCTTTCAGTTGCAGTTTAGAAATGACAACACACATACACATGCACACAACAGCTACTGACAAGGACCAGAGTGCATAAACAACCCACCACCAAGGCAAAGACCTGAACAGAGCAGACACGAAACACCTTATTGTATCTTCAACATGTGTACCATTTAAAACACAATGCATTTCAGAATATTCCCAATTAGGGGTGTGCCGAGTAGCGAGTATAAACGAGTATCTACGTATGTGTATGTTATTTTTTTTCTATAAGTAGTATAATGCTTATTACATGTGTTTGTTTCTTATGAGAGTGATGTTTAATGTGATAACCTTCAATGTATAAGTAAGAACACCCTGTCTCATCATTTAATTCTCCAGTAAGGACATAAGAAATGGGTTCATGTCTAACTTATGTCTAGGTCAGTGGTTTTCACCCTTTTTTAAATTTTACCCCTTCAGTCTGGAGGTTTCAGCTCAAGTACCCCTTTACCATTTCCACTCCACTGAATGGTACTACGTGTGCAATAAAAGGCAGAATAGTCTGATTAACAAATCAAACTCATGCATGCGTACAGGTGGACGATAATTTTGAAAGTATTGTCAAACTGTAAGCTTTGGGTTGCTAAACAAAAATTAAATATTTATGTACAGTGGTTTAGAGAATATACAGTACTGTTAAAAAATAAATTGAAGATCATTATGTTGTTTTACTTTAATTGTTATTTTAGTCATCAGTCTTCCTGCATACCCCGAGTGACCTCTAGGGGTATGAGTCCCCCTGGATGAAAAACTTTTCATTTATCTATAGACTGAACACGACTATGCTAGCGGGATTCAACATAAAATAATGAAATAATTAACTCCAATAAATATATAACATTTAAACAAATAAATAAACAAAATTAATTCAGAAGTTGTGCATGCTGATGCGCTGGGGAGACCAAATCATGGCTGATCCTCAGATCCAATATAAATATAAGTTTATATAAACTAATGTTTATTAGAATTAATACAAATTTAAAGATAGAAGTAAAAATGATGTTACAATATATAGAACACCATTACATCATGTAAGAATAAATCATGGATTTGTTGTACCTGAATAATACATTTACTCAATTTATTCATATTGAACAAATATATAAATATATTATATATATATATATATATATATATATATATATATATATATATATATATATATATATATTACATCTGTCTGTTTCTCCTTTGTTATACTATTTACAGTGTTTTGAATACAGCCGTCAGAAAGACTGCAGCGAAGCTTTTAGGTATGAGTATATCTCTGGTCCTTGTAGTGTTAATAAAGATGATGCAGGTCATTTCAGATTCTTGCTGGAATGATCATCACCTGTACGCTTACAAAAAGGTGAGTGTTTTGTGGGGTATTTATGCTTGTAAGCACTTTTATACAGCCTGTTCTATTGATTTTGGTAGAATAACTCCAATTGATTTAAACAAGCATGAACAATCAATTGCTAACTCCAAACCATGTGCAGTTTAGCTGCGCTCTGACAACTGTCGCTACTCGTAACCCACTGCAATATGTGTCCTGTATCTGACACAACACTGGCAGCTGGCTTTCATTTGCTAGATTTTTTGCTCTATTTCTCACACACACTAACTAAACCACAAGATTTTAAAAAGCTCAGCGTTTACTCAGGTGTCAAAGTTATCTTGTTTACTTTTTAAACCAAGGCCACATAAAAGCAACATTTTTTTTGAATTTCCTGCAAGAAACAAGCACTAAATTAAACTAATTGTGCTTCCTGGGCCATATGGTGAAATGGTGATCAAAACTCAGACACACGCAAAGCCCAGGAGAAACTCTTTGTAGACTCTTGTTATCAATAGGAAACCAACCATCAGAAAACAAAACAGGAAGCCCAGAACATGTTACAGCAAAAATATGTGGAACAGACAGGAGGAATGACTTTTAATGATTCAGATCAATGTGTTTTCATTCCCAGAACGTAGGTGATCAAGGCTAAGATAAGTACAAATAAATTCAACTTAAATAAACACCTGCTAAAGGTCATTTGGGTCATGGTTTCTGAAATGTAATAAAAACAGTGGTAAAGCTACATTCCTGATTATTTTATATCTCTTGGCAGCACTAATAGGGAAGGATCAAAATTGTGTTAACAAAACAAATTTAATTGTTCATGTTAACTTAAGGGATTGCTGAACATTAATAACAAACTATTGGCTGGGAATGGGATTCGTTTCTTATCCAGAATGGAACATTCTTTTTCTAGATTTGTGATCCATTATAATTGTTCTAATTATGAGGGACAACTATCGACATTCTAGAAATTGATGTCTTGAAAGAAAAAAAGCTTACCTCAAGACTTGCTGTTTTAAACAAACCCCACTGCCCTTGCTTTGAGGATTTTATATATATATATATATATATATATATATATATATATATATATATATATATATATATATATATATATATAATATCTCAGAAAACCATAAATACGTGTTACATATTTATTAAAAGAAACAATGCTAAGTAATGTTATAAACTATTTATTTATGTATCTGCTTTGCTTGTTTTTTTTTTTCTCACAACTTACAGTACCAGAACCACTGTATTTCATCTGATGAGATCAAATGCAATCAAAGTCCAGGAGAGAAAAAATATTCCGAACGTAGTATAAAATTAAAATGGTCCAGAACTGTCGACAGATAGTCTTTAAAAATACTTTTAAAAACCATTGTAATTGTACTGACTCTGTTCTTAAATTGGTTACGAATAAAAAATAACTGAGCGTTTGTGTGATTCGGAATTTTATTGCATGCAGAGTTCCAGAAAAAAGACTGTTATGGAACTAACATATATCTTTAATATATGATAGAAAAGTATGATCCTTATACTTTTCATATATAGAATTTGGCTCCTTTTTTATATGTTTAAAATATATTTGTCTATAACACTATGTAACACAATTTTTGTTCCTGGGTAGTAAGTGTTATTTCCTAATTGCTATATGCCTCAGAAGTATAGAAAATGGCTATTATTCCCCACAAACTTTGCTTTTGTGACCAGGACAGTGATATTTTGAAATGTACCTATTTCCAATGAGAAAATGGTCTTTTCGTTCACATAAAGTCCAAAAAAAACATAATATGACTCCAAATTAACATGTATTTATACAAAAGTAATACAAAAATGACTACAAAAGATTTAGAAGTGAGTAGTTTTTCGGGATTTACGATTATACTGTAAATCACTTTCACGAATCAGCCCCCAAATGTAGTCTCCCATCATGTTCTCGTTATACTGTCCTTAGTAGCGGCGTTCAAAGTCCAGTATATCCTGGTGGAAGCGCTCACCTTGCTCCTCCGAGTACACTTCCATGTTCTCCTTGAATTTATCAAGATGAGCATCAAGGATATGGACTTTGAGGGACATCCTACAGCCCATTGTGCCGTAGTTCTTCACCAGAGTCTCAACCAGCTCCACATAGTTTTCGGCCTTGTGATTGCCCTGGAAGCCCCGAACCACTGCGACAAAGCTGTTCCAAGCCGCTTTCTCCTTACTAGTGAGCTTCTTGGGGAATTCATTGCACTCCAGGACCTTCTTTATCTGTGGTCCGATGAAGACACCGGCTTTGACCTTTGCCTCAGATAGCTTAGGGAAGAAGTCTTGAAGGTACTTGAAGGCTGCCGACTCCTTATCTAGAGCTCTGACAAATTGTTTCATAAGGCCCAATTTGATGTGCAGTGGTGGCGACAGCACCTTCCGGGGGTCCACCAGTGGCTCCCACTTGACGTTGTTCCTCCCCATAGAGAACTCGGCCCGCTGTGGCCAGTCCTGCCTGTGGTAGTGCGCCTTGGTGTCCCTGCTGTCCCAAAGGCAAAGATAGCAGGGAAACTTGGTAAAACCACTTGGAGACCCATCAGGAATGCTACCATTGCAGCCTCTTGATGCCATCTCAGAAAAATGCAGATATGTATCCACTTAGGCAGCTGGAACTAAACTGAACTGGTGAGCTTAAGGCCCCTGTATTTATATTACTATTTATATTACTGGAAAGTTCTAGAAAGTTCTAGAAGTTACTCCAAGTTTACTCAGTACTGAATCTATCTGGAATGTTCTGAAAAATAGGTAAATTTCAAAATATCACTGTCCTGGTCACAAAAGCAAAGTTTGTGGGGAATAATAGCCATTTTCTATACTTTTGAGGCATAAGCAATTAAAAATAACACTTACTACCCAGGAACCAAAAAATAAATAAATAATTGTTACACGGTATAATCCATATATTTGTTTTATATGGATTACAGACTAATGAAAATATATGGTGCACCATATATTTTCAACATATAAATAAATATGTGGCTTACAGACTAAAATATATTTAATATGTCCCATTGTGGAAGGGTAGTGGGCAATTCACTGACACACATGGAAGACAAGGTTTAATTGAAAACAATGCACTGGTGTCCAATTTTATTATTTTCTGTTGGATTTCTTTTAGCCCGGAGAGGGCGCTGTTGCCCGTGGCCTGAATACCGACAGCAGTAAATAGGACCACAGTAATACCAATACTGGTAAACAGTTAAATGCTGGCGCACTTACAGGTGCTCTAAAATAATAAATAACAAAAGGCGAAAGAAAAGGGAAAATAAAACAGTAATAAAACTACAAAATAAAGGTGCTGCTTACGCAGTGCCCCCACTGCCGCTAAGCCAGTCAGCTCAGATCTCCGTCCTATGCTGTTATGCTCTATACACTGGGGTGGCCAAGGTTCCTCTTCTAATCACACATGTTCCCTCAGATACGTAACAATTTACTTTATGTATTATTTTATTTCTCTTGGCTGTTTCTGCCTGGTCTATGTTTACACTGGCCTTCTCAGCCAGCGTGTCTGGGTATTCCCAATCACAGCCACCCGAATACATAACCAAGCATAGTACTTATGGGCTGAGCAATCCCCCAAGGCCTGCCTCTCAGCCACTCAGAGAGAGGTAAAGCCAACACACCCTCTTCCCCATCTTTCAGTGTCATCGCAGTGACTGACAGGCGGATCTTACGAGGCTGCTGCCCTCTTCTTGCAGAACCACGCATACACCAGACAGTCAGCACAGATCTCCCCTGTTACACCCATATATTTTAAATATATATATAAAAGGGGCCAATTTCTATAAAATATAAGGATCATACTTTTCTACCATATATAAAAAATATTTTTTTTTTTCCATAAGGGATGTGATATACTATACAGGACATCGTGGTAATTGAAGTTCTGCACTGGTGAGGACCTCATAATCGAAAGGTTTAGAAAAAAAAACATGCATGATAAAAATAGCCAAAAAATAACCAAACGACCAAAGACAAAATTTCCCCACTAGTTACTTTCAAAATAAGCCAAGTTTGTCTGGAACACCACCAATCTGGAAGCACTGATCAAAATGGAGTAGCCTGAAAGTCGCATGCAAGACGCATTCATTACCTATGAAATGTTACCTCAAGTTCAGTGTACAAATAGAAAGTGAATTTGTACACCTCATTTTAAAAAAATCAATATTGCAACTGGCATTCCTGTATTTTAAGATGTAGGACTGCACCACTGTATGTAAGGTTGTTGGTACCGCCAGCATATTTTGCTTCAGCTTTGCATAAACAACATACCGCAATGTTTGATGCTATACAGCCATCCTTTTTAGATTTTTTTTTCTATTAGGAAATTATTCCACACATGTCTTTGCTTTGCAGAATTGAAGCAGCTCAAAATCTTTGTGTGCTTCTGCCATATTTTCTTTTGTGTTTGCAAGTAGCATTGCTTGCATTGTCTAGGGCAACTGGAAGCTACCTAAGACTGGAAATGTTTGCAAATGTTGGACAATGGCTTATTTTCCCACCTGAGCCACCACTAACCTTCATCTTAATATTGTCTTGTGGTCTGGATCAGCACACCTTGTTCACGTGGTAGAGTTAACAGTTCCATGGGAGGATGCTGTGGAAGAGGCGTATGAAAGGAAGAAACTTCGATATGCTCAACTAGCTGCTGAAGTGGAACAGCGAGGATGGAGAGTTCAGTTTTACCCAGTAGAGGTGGGATGTCGAGGATTTGTGGCATACTCCACAACTCAGTTTCTCAGAGACATCGGATTCAGTGGGCAAGAGTCGTGACACATAGTGAAGAACTTATCTGAAGCAGCAGAGAGGAGCAGCAGCTGGCTCTGGTGGAGGCAAAAAGATTTGGTTGGGGTTCTCAAGCACAGTAGAAAAAAAAACTGATATAAAGGAAAATAAGTAATCTGGACTTAAAGTGGGGGATGGAGGGGGCCCACTGTAGAGCCCTCTTGAGGTGTCGTGGGCTAGTCAATGAAACACCAAGGATGAAAGGTGCCCACTTGAAGACCCCAGAAAAGTATCCTACTCAGCTCAGTCCAGATGATTGTAATTCTAATGCGCTAGGGAGGGCACACTGTGGTTGATCCCATTATGTGTGCTGATGCACCAGGAAGGCAAAATAGACTGATCTCTGGAGCCAGCATTACACTTCCGCCATCAACACCAGGCAGAAAGATATCTACATCATCAGATGGAAGGAAACGCAGATGGATCACATTAGTTTACAGTAAAGAAGCTATGTCTTAGTTGGTGCTCATCTTGGCGAGTTCAAAATTAGCATGAAGTTTTAACATCTGCTCTCATGTAATGTAAATCATGAGCCTGGTGAGATCCAGATATCATGAAAATTATTATTTTTTTACAAAATGATTTGCGTAAAAGTGTACAGGTAAATTACAACCTATAAATAATGTATTTACACTTATGAGTTCTCTGAAATAACATTGAAAAAAACATCCTTTTAAAATCTACGTAATAAGTATTCACAGGGATGTAAGAAGATTAAATAAATGGCAGTCGGCATGAACAGCATTCTGTTTATTAATCTGCTAATATGTGGTTTGCATTAATGGGATGAGCAGTTCAAATGGTTAAAGTAACATAATGGGATGATTGTTTAATGATTTATCATTACGTGGCTTTCTGTGGAGGCTATATCGACATCTTGTGGCTGTCGGACGTTTACAGGTTAAAAAACGTGTAAAGTCATGAACACACAAGGCCCTACTCATTTGGCAAGGTGTCCACCTTGTATTTTAGTACAGAGAAATCATCATCAGCTACAACAAATCCTTTTAAAAACGGATCTCAGAAATCCCATGCTCCTGTGCATTCTGTTCATAGTAAACGTGTATTAGCACTTGGATAAAAAGACTATAGGGAACAATAAAAGAAGACTGAGGTTCAGCCGAGAGTCTGGTAGCAGTCATACTGCACAGGTGTGCCTGGAGGAACGACGCTCCCTGTGGCACACGGGTTGCGCTTGCCTGCTGGTTCTGAGAGCTGCACAGAGATTAGGACTAGAATAACAAAATGAAAACTCAGGTTAGCTGAACCCGGCTGGAAATCCACAGCGCTGCACTTGTATGTACATGTGCATATGAGGGGCCATCAGGGTTATTCTGGTAGAAAGTGGAAGCATTTTCATATTTTGACATAGTAGCGATACCAACCAACACAGATTTTCAGAGCTAAAAAAAAAATAAAAAGAAGGAAGAAAAACACCAGTTACAATAAAAAAATGACAAAGAAACAACTTCAAGAGTAAGTAACAGGGTAGCCAAAAATATAGTTATACATCCCCACGTGTTGCTACAACTGTTTAAATAACATAACTCAAATTTTATTTTCACTGTTAACATCCTGACAACTTTTTACACATATATTTAAATTCTCTCTCAAAGGTATTTTCATGGTGTCTGCTTAGTGGGCTCGGGTTTGAGATCAGAGGTGTGTCATTATTTTTTTCCTAACCTGTGAAGGAGTGGCTTGCAGTGCACAGGAGTAGTGATGGTGCAGTGCTCCGGAACAGACAAACACAAGACAGTTCACATTTAGCAGCTCTTTATTTCCTGCTGGGCTGCTTGTAAACAACACTTTGAATAATAAGCAATGTGAACTGCGTCATGCACAAGGAGGGTTACAGTCCCGAAAGAATAAGACACTTTAATTACACACAGCACAAACAAAGACATGTCTCCTGACGGTGGGTGCTCTAGTGCAGATGTTCAGTGAAAAGACAAACACAGATTTGTTAACAACGGTGCAGTGTAGTCCAAAGATTGGTGCTGGCGTGTAGCAACAGCTCTCGCTTAGTGTCAGCCGTCTAACGACACAAACAATGACAATTAGATGACAAACAAATAAAACACGAAACACTCACTGTACTTTTAAATTCTCTTTCTCTGGTCCTTGTAGTTTAACCATAAACCAAGAAACAGATCGCTGGGGCCACTTCCCCAAAATACCCTCAGTCATGCCCTCTTTCGGTGGTGTGGCCAATTACGTCTCCTCTAATCCATGACTGACTGCCTACCGCATTAAGGCTATGACTTCTGATATCATGCTGTCCTGTCCCCCCCCCCCCCATTCCTGAATGTCCAGCTTCCGAATGACCCTGGATGAAGAAAACACCGAATCAATATGGGTCAGAATAACGGACAAAAATTCAAAGGGCATAACAATAGGAGCATGCTATAGACCGCCAGATTCAGACAGTGAGCAAAATAATCTGTTTTACAATGACATTAGAAATGCATGTAGCAAAGGAGAAGCCATACTAATGGGGGATTTCAACTTCCCCCATATAAAATGTGAAAACCTGATGGGTAGCACAACGGATGAAATTGAAATGGTGGAAATGACAAATGACTGCTTCCTAACACAATTTGTCAAGGCACCGACTAGAGGGGAGGCATGCCTTGATTTAGTCTTTTCAAATAACGAAGACAGAATAACTAAAACAGAGGTCAGAGAACGACTAGCAAACTCAGACCACAACATGGTTTCATTTGAAGTGCTTTTTAAAACCCCAAAAGTAATGACTAAAGCTAAGGTTTACAATTTTAGAAAAGCAAACTATGAAGGTATGAAACAGAGACTAACAGAAGTAGATTGGAGTAAAATGGAGAAAACATCCACAGAAAAAGGATGGCTGTTCTTCAAAAATGTAGTACTAGAGGCTCAAAACAATTATATCCCTAAAGTAGGCAAATCTAAGTGTAAAACTAAATTGCCAAAATGGTTTAATAGATCAATTAAAAAATATTCAGCAAAAAAAGGCACTTTACAGAGTGTTAAAAAGGGACCAAAAACAAAGTACACAGAAAGAGTACAAGGAACTGTTAGAAAGGCAAAGAGAGAAATAGAAATGAACATTGCTAAGGGGGCTAAAACCAATTCCAAAATGTTTTCCAATATTACAACAGCAAGAGAACATTCAAAGAGGAGGTTAAATGTCTAAGAGATACAAATGGCAAAATCATAGATGAAGAAAAAAAATAGCAAATGTATTAAATGATTACTTTTCACAAGTTTTTACAAATGAGGATACAGACCACATGCCCCACATGTCATCCAGTTTTAAATAACCTTAGCATAACCAAGGCAGACATGTTAAAGGGACTAGGAGCTCTTAAAATAAACAAATCCCCTGGGCTGGATGAGATCATCCCAATAGTACTCAAAGAAATGAAAGAAGTTATTTACAAACCACTAACCAAGATCATGCAACAGTCTCTTGACACAGGGGTTGTACCGACAGACTGGAAAATTGCAAACGTAATACCGATCCACAAAAAGGGAAACAAAACTGAACCAGGTAACTACAGACTAAGAAGCCTGACTTGCAAACTATTGGAAACTATAATAAGATCCAAAATGGAAAATTACCTATATGGTAACACTACCCTGGCAGACAGCCAACATGGTTTTAAGAAAGGGACTAACTTGCTTGATTTTTTTGAGAATGCAACATCGATAATGGATAATTGCAAAGCATATGACGTTGTTTATTTAGATTTCCAGAAAGCTTTTGACAAAGTCCTGCATAAAAGATTAATTCTCAAACTGAACGCAGTAGGAATTCAAGGAGACACATGTACATGGATTAGGGAGTGGTTAACATGAAAAAAACAGAAAGTACTGATTAGAGGAAAAACCTCAGAATGGAGTGTGGTAACCAATGGAGTACCACAGGGATCAATATTAGGTCCTCAGCTATTCCTAATCTACATTAATGATTTAGATTCTGGTATAGTGAGCAAACTTGTCAAATTCGCAGATGAA